>NW_024716703.1:18144842-18174897 GCF_018991925.1 Homarus americanus | reverse complement strand
ATCAATGTACTTCGTTCGGTTACGTATTGCTGACTCGTAAAGTTTTAAACTTAAGCTTTGGTCTTTGGTATGGGATGGTGGGTTAACAGGTTAATTAATGTTTGTTGCATTGTAGGTCAGTTTCACCATTATATTTAGAACGTAACCAGTAACTGTAATTCAGCCCTTACTGTAGCACAAACACATGATAATTATCTCATATTTTACCTCACCAAAAGATTCGTGGATTTCAAACTGAAACTTTGTAACTTTGTGATGAAATAATTAAAATCGTTATACTCATGCCTATATAAAGTTTGTATCTCGGTGGCAGAAAGTTCATCAGAATAAGACACACGTGTGGTTAGCCGGAGAATAAAATGGATTAAAAAATATGTAGTCTACACGTGTCCGACATACAGTAGTTCAATTTGCAAATATGAATCTTATGGTTTAGGAAATATAAGAGATACTATGATAAGTAACAAATAACTCCGAATAATAAGCACACTTTAGAAATATTAAACCTCTCTCAATATTATTTAACTACATCATCCTCATTTTACATCGTTTTTTACATCGTCGTCTCCGTCTACCTGTCATTGTATAATACATTCCTCATCGTCGTTGCCATCGTCGTTCTCTTACTAATCGTGTGTTCTTCTGCTCGTCTCCACCGATAGATGTTGCAGTGGTCAAAAGATGAAAGTGAGTCTATATTTTTTAGTGCATTAGTGATAATTCCCTGAACTTTAACCTCTCGAATTAAAATGTTTTTTGAACTCAAGTGATGAACACCCAAATTACATTCTTATCCCTCCTCCAGCACCCAAACTCCTCCTTCCCCAGCACCCAAGCTCCTTCCTTCAGCACCCAAACTCCTCCTCTCCCAGCACCCAAACTCCCTCCTCTCCCTTTTAAGCTCTCCCTCCCCAGCACAATCTCCTCCCTCTCCAGCACCCAAACTCCCTCCCTCTCCCGCACTAAGCTCCTCTCCTTGGCACCCAATCCTCCCTTCCCCAGCACCCAGCTCCCCCCTCTCCAGCAGCCAAACTCCCTCCTTCCCCCAACGCCCTTCCAGCATCTCTTAGCAACCCCCCCCCAGCACCCTGCCAGCCTTCCAACACCCTACCAGTATAGCACCCTGCAAGATACATCTCCCACCCTACCAGACACCCCAGCCAATCTTCCCAGCACTCTGCCAGACGCCTCAGATCTTGCCTTGTGTTTCTCAGGCTTCCTCATTGACTGAGAGAGAACGACCAAGGAAGGTAACTAGAGGAGTCTAGTCGTCGCCAGCCAGAAGGACGCAGCAGTTCCTCAGGGAATCTAAATAGCTTCATTTGGACGGGGGAAGAGTGGGAGAAACTTGAATCAGGTGGAGTTGAGTTTAGCGTAAGATGAAGTCGTGTGTGTGTAAATTAAGATTCGTGTGAAAGCAAGTATACTATGTTAAATAAATTATTGCGTAAAATAAGTACCGTATTCTATAAGATCAGTACCGCGTAAATAAGAAGTTCTTAAAATAAATCCCTTGCAAAATAAGTACCGTGTAAAAATTAGTACCGTGTAAAGATAAATTCCGTGTAAATACCGTGTAAAATAAGAACACAAGGTGGGGTTCTTTGTTGGAGTAACCCAGTGGCGGTGAGAGGCAGGGACACCAGAGACCAGTGGAATGAATGTGAATTACCAGCATCAGCAGCAAGAGCGAGAAGAGAAGGGCAGGAAAGGGAAGAAGAAAGGAGGGAAGAGGAGGAGGAAAGAAAAGGAGGAGAAGGGAAGGAAAGAGGAAAAATACTACTCATGATATTGAGACCAGAGGCACTTCACACATCACCCTTCAGTAGCATTGGAGGATAACATACGAGAAATGATAGTGGTTACTCGAGGCTATAGCCGAGATGGAGGAGGACCCAACATGTGACCCTTGTGGACGATACAGTCAATATGATGGTGATGATGGTGATAATGTCCGTCGTGGTGTCTGAGTGGAGACTGACAGGGTATGTCTTTGGATCTCAGAAGACGATGAATCAAGCACTGTGATGGTCTGGTGTATAATGTGAATCCACGGTCTAGTCCCAGAGGGTGTGAGAGGCACTGTTTGTGTATCAAACACGATATATTTCTCTGTTATGAGCTTGGTGTGTGTGATAGCGTATTCATGACTGGAGGGTTGAGGCAGCTCATATTTGTCACCTCAGCTTGATCAGATGTTTTCATTCACTCCAGTACTGGCTTCTTGTGTGTGTGTGTGTGTGTGTGTGTGTGTGTGTGTGTGTGTGTGTGTGTGTGTGTGTGTGTGTGTGTGTGTGTGTGTGTGTGTGTGTGTGTGTGTGTGTGTGTGTGTGTGTGTGTGTGTGTGTGTGTGTGTGTGTGTGTGTGTGTGTGTGTGTGTGTGTGTGTGTGTGTGTGTGTGTGTGTGTGTGTGTGTGTGTGTGTGTGTGTGTGTGTGTGTGTGTGTGTGTGTGTGTGTGTGTGTGTGTGTGTGTGTGTGTGTGTGTGTGTGTGTGTGTGTGTGTGTGTGTGTGTGTGTGTGTGTGTGTGTGTGTGTGTGTGTGTGTGTGTGTGTGTGTGTGTGTGTGTGTGGTGTGTGTGTGTGTGTGTGTGTGTGTGTGTGTGTGTGTGTGTGTGTGTGTGTGTGTGTGTGTGTGTGTGTGTGTGTGTGTGTGTGTGTGTGTGTGTGTGTGTGTGTGTGTGTGTGTGTGTGTGTGTGTGTGTGTGTGTGTGTGTGTGTGTGTGTGTGTGTGTGTGTGTGTGTGTGTGTGTGTGTGTGTGTGTGTGTGTGTGTGTGTGTGTGTGTGTGTGTGTGTGTGTGTGTGTGTGTGTGTGTGTGTGTGTGTGTGTGTGTGTTGTGTGTGTCATATTTCGCCGCCTGAAAAGGATGATTTTATTTTTTGTGTATGTATGCACTGTATATTTTAAAATTTCACAGGTAACACGACTGTGAACGTAGATAATGCTGATGATGATGATGATGACTACAGTTATAAATATACAAGTGTTTAATTCATTAGCGTGGGAGTAATTAAAGGGGATACAGAAACCTCAAAGAAAGAGAGTAACGGAGAACAATACAAGATAAAGTGAGAGGGAAGTATAGGTACCCTCACACATCAGGTCTCCTTCAGGACCAGTAGTCAGGGTGAAAAATCTCAGTCTCTCTGCTGATCATCTCTATTGTGTGTACCTCTTGGTGTGGCGTCTTCAACCTTGCCTCTATAAATCACCACAATAGTGAAATAACAAATCATATTAATACGATAATAATAATAATAATAATAATAATAATAATAATAATAATAATAATGAACAGAATCATGATACAAGATGTTACAATCCATCTACATCAGTCAGTACTGGGGGAGGGGAGGTCCTGTGAACTGAGAGTCTTATAAGGGCGACGCAGTTTTCCAAATGTTTGTGTTGTCTTCGTCTGGATAACACTCGGGTGGTGATGGATGACCTCCCTCAGGAACTAGATTACCTGGGAGGGGAGGAGGGGGAGGTCCTGATATATACCACCACACCAACTTCCCTCAGTAATTTGATTCGTCTCGTGGGAAGTTATTTTTCTTAATTTAGGGGTGACAATGATGGAGGATCAACGAGTAGTTTAACCTTTTAAGTAGTGCAGGTAATTGACTAAAATGAGGATCAGGTGTGTTTTCTTCTCGAGTGTGTCAACTAGGAGCACTCTTACCACACGTCTCTCTCTCTCACCACCAGCTGTTATGTTGGTGAGGGGTCAATGAGGCGACATCCATCATATTTCCTATTTATATCTTATTTCAATAGATATTTTAAATACCCGTTTCACTGGCCCACTTAATATGACATAAAATGGCGTCTAACTACCATAGAGACTACAGGGTTAATAGGTGTGTCTTTTTTTTAATCATCGTTTACGAGGAATATTATTAACCAAGGGAACTATTGCCATCATAGTGGTGTGTGTGTGTGTGTGTGTGTATCACACACACACACAATTTTTGCTTATTGAAAGAGCTTGGCAGCCAGAAGGCTGAAAATATACAGTTACATATTTGGGGAATGGGTTACGAATTACAAATAATATACAAGTGACATAAGTGACACAAATAAGACATATAGTAACTTAGATGGGGATCAGCTCAAACTACAGTTCATTTCAACATAGTGACAGTGTAGGGAGCAGTGTTTACTGGGAGTGAATACACTGATTTATTACATGTTATTGATAATTTTTACAATGGTTGGGACTGGGCTGTTCTTATAGCGATCAGTTCGTGCACGTATGGGCTGGATGCGGTTGTGGTGTCGAACAGCAATTCTCGGACAGGGGATCTCAGGTGGTAGTAGGGGCCGGTGTCGGGGATGGTGTAGAAGCTTCTTACCAAATTTGCAGATGAGGTCGGTGTGATGGTCAGTGAGAGTCGAAAGGGTCAGTGTGTTGAGCGCTTCTTGATATGTGGAGTAGGAAGGGGAGAGAATAATCTTGCATGCCCTCTTTGCACTTTTTCTAGGTGTTTACGTTGTGTGGCATTTAGGGAGGAAGACCAGGTGGGGGAGGCATAGGTGAGCTTGGGAAGTATGAATGTTGTGTATACACTGAGGAGCTCGTGTGCAGGAACTCCGAGGGACTGGAGTCGGCGGAGGAGGTGGAGACGGAAACTGGAGGATTTGACAACTTCACTGACGTGTGGTTTCCAATTTAGTTTGTTGTCTATGGTGACGCCGAGGAGCTTCGTGGAATCTACAACCTGGAGTGTGTTCGGACCTAGGGTAATGGAAGGAGGTGGGACAATGTCGGAGGAGAGGTTGATGTGCATAACCATTGTCTTGGTATGGTTGATGGTGACATGGTTGTTGGTGGCCCAGTTTTGGAGACTGTTCAATAAATCCTGAAGGGCGGTATAGTTGGGAGCGGAATTGTTGACGCTGATCCCAATGGTGGAGTCGTCGACATATTTCCAACGAGCAGGGGCTTCTCTTAGGGCATCATTGATGAGCATAAGGAAGCAGAGTGGTCCCATCTTGGTGCCTTGGGGGACGCCACAGGTGAGTGACTGAAAGGTGGAGACAGCCCCTCGGAAGCGTACAGCTTGGCGTCGGTCACTGAGGAAGTCTGTAAGCCATGGTATGAGACTTCTCCGAAGCCCGAGGTCAATAGCTTTGTTTATGATTATATTGTGGTCGACTAGGTCGAACGCTTTAGTGAAATCAATGAAGGCGACAGCTACAGACGTTTTTCGTTTCTCGAGATGGCGGTATATGTAATCGAGAAAGCTGACAAGACAGTGAGTGGTGGAGGAAGTTTTCATGTTGCCAAATTGCTGAGGGTCTACGACTCCTGCAATATCAGCATAAGCCCAGTCAAACACAAAACTTTCACAGATTAGGCTGGGTATTGGGGTGATTGCAATAGGTCGTAGCTGATTTAAGGATTGTGGGCTGGTTGACTTGGGCACTGGTGATACATAAGAGGTCTTCCAGTCAGCTGGGCATCTGGCTTGACTGAGAGAAGCATTGATGATGGAGCAGAGGGGTTTAGCAAGCTCCGGGGAGAACTCCTTGAATAGTTTCATTGGTAAGTCAATGGGGGTGGTAGAGCGTTTTAATTTTAGTTTGTCCAGGCGTTTTGCTACGTCAAATTCCTCTACTAAGTCAGTGGGAAGGGGGGCTGGTAGGTAAGCAGGGAGAGTGGTTGTGTCAAGCCGTGGGAGCGTCTGGCATATAGTAGCGAAATGGTTATTTGTTTGCTCAGCTGCGTCAACATTAGTGAGATGGCTAAGGAAGGGGAGGGGGTGTGTCATATTGTTTAGTCCACAGAGTTCTTTAAGCTTACCATACCATTGACTGATGTTGGTCTGCTTCAGGTGTTGTAATTTGGTTGGGTAGTGGGACTTCTTTGCAGTGCGTATTTCGCGGATGACTCTGTTGCGAAGTGACCTGTAGCGGATGTGGTCATTGAGATGAAATGCTCTGTCTCTCTGTTGCATAAGTCTTTTGATCCGAGGTGTGATCCAGGGCAAGTCAGCTGGGTGAGATCTGACGGACTTCTCGGGGAAGAAGTGGTGGTGAGCTTCGGTGGTGGTGTTGGTATAATTTATCCATTTGGTTTCCACGTCATCCACGCTGAGTACTTCAGTCCAGGGATAGTGAACTATCCACTGTCCAAAGAGGCGTACTGCAGAGTCAGTAATCGGCCTGTAGGTCTTGATGTAGGGTCTCTGTACTTGAGTGGGAGTGGCAGCAGGGGACCAGAGCACTGATAAGTGTGTGCTACACCCGACAGGAGGCAGTGGTTGAGGAGGTTGGTACTGGTCCGCTAAGTCAGTTAAGATAAGGTCAAGGGTGTTTTGACCGTGTGTGGGGAAGGTCACAACTTGTGATAGTGATAGCTGGTCCTGGATATCAGTGGTGTCAATTTCATTTAAATCCCCACATAATACTAACTTGGCACATGGGTACCTAACTCTGAGGTGGTCTGAGGTGGTGATGAGATGATTGATAAGAGTGTCTCTGGTGGGTGATCGAGGCGGATGGTATACCATACAGATTATAATGGAAGCAGTGTTGCGTGGGTGTGCCCGCAGCACGACACGTACCCATAATGCTTCCACATCTGCTGGGACTTGAACATCCAGGCGTGACGGGCGTAGGTCATCTTGACAGAAGAGGGCAACGCCCCCTCCGCGTCTTTGTGGACGAAGGTGATGAAAGAGTTGATATCCTTCAATGTGACACGTTTCAGGTACAATTTGCCAAGTCTCACATATGGCAACCACGCGCGCGGCGGTTGACCTGACTGTAGTTGCCAGCTCGTCGAACTTGTTAGCTAGGGAAGTGACGTTGGATAGCAGTAAAGACGGGAGATCATACCATATCCGTGGAACTTCAGTGTGGTGGTATGGTCTGTCAGGGGTGGGTTTCTCCGGTTTCCTAGTGGAGGTTACGGTTCTAATGGGCTTATGTGCATGACGGCCTTGTCTACGGCTCCGCGCGTGGAATATTTTCAGTGACTTGAGTAGCGCGATAACACTCCCATCAGGATAACCGTTCCCACGCTTTAGATGATACAGAGTGCGTCGGGAGTAAGTGATTGGTGGCCATCGGTTGAAATCTGTTGAGGGCGGACGGAAGTGTTCGTCACTGGCGGCACTTTGAGGGACACTGACACTGGTAGACATCTGTTAATGTTTGTCAGTTGTAAAGACCGTGGACTTTGTCCTCGGTGCTTGGGGTCGCCGACACAGTTTTCACGATATATGTAAACACCGCGGTGGTCCTTGTCACTGGCACTTTAAAGTTGACCGATAAAGTGCCCACTGTCTGACTTTTC
Organism: Homarus americanus; assembly: GCF_018991925.1. NCBI lineage: Eukaryota > Metazoa > Arthropoda > Malacostraca > Decapoda > Nephropidae > Homarus > Homarus americanus. The sequence goes on along the minus strand of NW_024716703.1, from coordinate 18,167,591 downwards.
CTTGGGGTGCACTATCGAGCACTGTGTGTGTGTGTGTGTGTGTGTGTGTGTGTGTGTGTGTGTGTGTGTGTGTGTGTGTGTGTGTGTGTGTGTGTGTGGCTTCCTCCTGTACTAAGGCCATGACTGTAATGTTTCGATTTTAAAACCTGAATATAATTAGTCCTTTAACATTGATGACTCACCTGGCTAGCTCACCTGAGATTAGATTTATTAAGATAATTTCCGTGAATTTATCTGCGTATAGTCACAAGATTATTTTGCCGCCATTATCGATGTTATGTTTAATTTTTAGCTGAGGTTTTTCCAGTTAAGGTCGTTATATCTCTTTCTCTTACGTTAAAAATATGACTCACGAATCTCTGTGGATCTCTGGACCTTGGACTGTCAGACGGTGTTCATTAAATACAACCTTTTGATCTTTAGAAGCTTAAAGGTTAGGTTAGGTTTGGTTTAGGTTAGGTTAGGTTAGTTCAGGTTTTTTTTTTAAGTTAAGTTTGGTTATTTAAGGGTTTATTTTAAGTTTGGTTAAGTTAGGTTAGGAGGAAGCGATGGAAAATGTATGATCGTCACTTGTGGGAAATCCTTTGTTGAATGTCTGTCTCCCCTCCCATCTTCTCTTCCACATCACCTCTGTAAAAATCCTCCAACCTCTCTCTCTCATATATATACAGTCTTTACCAAGCTCTTCCATCAACTCCTACATTTGTCCTTACCTTTGTACGGTATTTCAATTAATGTGTGTTATCATCATCACCACACTCACCATCATTACCATCACAATCACCATAATTACAAATCACCATAATCACAAATCACCAACATAGTCACCATCACAATCACCATCATCATCATTCTTACCAACACAGCCACCATCATTACAATCACCATCATCAGATACCATCATTACCATTACCAACACAGTCACCATCACTATCACCATCATCACCATCACCAACACAGTCACTATCACCATCATCACCATCACCAACACAGTCACCATCACTATCACCATCATCACCAATACAGTCACCATCACTATCACCATCATCACCATCACCATCACCAACACAGTCACCATCAATACCATTACCATCATCAAACACCATCATCACCATCACCAACACAGTCACCAACACTATCACCATCATCACCATCACCAACAGTCACCATCACTATCACAATCATCACCATCACCGTCACCATCACTATCATCACCATCATAGTCACCATCACTTTCACCATCATCACCATCTGTCACCGACCATCAACTTTTCACCAATAATGACCAGGTAAAAAGCCTCACACGAGTATTCCATTGTTCCACTTTAGCTCAGTTGAGTCAGGCTGGAGATTTTACCTGCCAGGGTGAACTGTGTTACCCTGCTGTGTTACCCTCCTGTGTTACTCTACTTTGTTACCCTGTTGTGTTACTCTACTGTGTTACGCTGCTGTGTTACCCTGCTGTGATACCCTGCTGTGTTACCCTGCTGTGTTACCCTGTTGTGTTACGCTCCTGTGTTACCCTGTTGTGTTACGCTCCTGTGTTACCGTGTTGTGTTAACCTGCTGTTTTACCCTGCTGTGTTAATCTTCTGTGTTACCGCGTTGTGTTAACCTGCTGTGTTAGCCTGCCGTGTTACCCTGCTGTGTTACCCTGCTGTGTTACTCTACTGTGTTACCCTGCATTACCCTGCTGTGTTACTCCTGTTGTACTTCCTGTTGTGTTACGCTCCTGTGTTACTGTGTTGTGTTAACCTGCTGTTTTACCCTGCTGTGTTACTCTACTGTGTTACCCTGTTGTGTTACTTTACTGTGTTACGCTGCATTACCCTGCTGTGTTACCCTGCTGTGTTACTCCCTTGTTGTTACGCTCCTGTGTTACCGTGTTGTGTTAACCTGCTGTTTTACCTGATGTGTTACTTCTCACTGTGTTACCCCTGTTGTGTTACTCTACTGTGTTACGCTGCATTACCCTGCTGTGTTACCCTGACGTTACTCTGCTGCTGTGTTACCCTGCTGTGTTACTCCTGCTGTGATAATTCCTGCTGTATTACTCTGCTGTGTTACTCTACTTTGTTACCCTGCTGTGTCACCTATTGTGTCACTCTGCTGTGTTACTCCTGTTGTGTTACCCTGCTGTGTTACTCCTGGGTTGTGTTACTGTGCTGTGTTACCCTGTTGTGTTACCTTGCAGTGTTACCCTGCAGTGTTACCTCCTGCTGTGTCACCCTATTGTGTTACTTGGGTTGTGTTACCTGCTGTGTTACCCTTGTTGTGTTACTCCTGCTGTGTTAATTCCTGTTGTGTTACTCTGTTGTGTAATTGTTGTGTTACCCTGTTGCTACCATGTTACTCCTGTTGTGTTACCTCCTGCTGTGTTACTCCTGTTGTTACCTCTTGCAGTGTTACTCCTTGCTGTGTTACTCCTGTTGTGTTACTCCTGCTGTGTTACTCTGCTGGGTTATTCTATTGTGTCACTCTGCTGTGTTACCCTGTTGTGTTACTCCTGTTGTGTTACTCCTGTTGTGTTACTCCTGTTGTGTTACTCCTCTTGTTACCTCTGCTGTGTTACTCCTGTTGTGTTACCCTGGGTTGTGTTACTCCTGCTGTGTTATCCTGTTTCTGCTGTGTTCTGTTGTGTTACTCCTGCTGTGTTACCCTGCTAGTATTCTGTTGTGTTACTCCTGCTGTGTTACCCTGCTGTGTTACCTGTTACCACTGCAGTGTTAGTTGTGTTACCCTGTTGTGTTACTCCTGCTGAGTTACCCTGTTGTGTTAATTCTGCTGTGTTACCTGTTGTGTTACTCCTGCTGTGTTACTCCCTCTGGTTACCCTGCTGTGTTACCCTGCTGTGTTACCTTGTTGTGTTACTCCTGCTGTGTTACCCTGCTGTGTTACTCCTGTTGTGTTACCCTGCTGTGTTACTCCTGCTGTGTTACCCCTGTTGTGTGATTCTGCTGTGTTACTCTGTTGTGTTATTCTGTTGTGTTACCTGCTGTGTTACTCCTGTTGTGTTACCCGTTGTGTTACCCTTGTTGTGTTACTCCTTGCTGTGTTACCTTGTTGTGTTATCTCTGCTGTGTTACTCCTGCTGTGTTATCTTGCTGTGTTACCCTGTTGTGTTACCCTGCTGTGTTACTCTTGCCGTGTTACATCTGTTGTGTTACCCTGCTAATTTGCCTTTTGTGTTAACCTCCTGCATTGCCTGTTTGTTGCTCTCTCTTTATAACTATGTTGCCACTGTTTTGCCCTGTTAGTGTTTCCTGCTGTGTTGCCCTTAACTTTCTTGTTGCCCTCTTGTTGTTACCCTGTTGTGTTGCTCCTTTTACCCTGCTATTTGCCCTGTTGTGTTACCCTGCTTGTGTTACCCTATTTGTGTTACCCTGCTGTGTTGCCTGTGTTACTCCTATTTTATCCTGCTGTGTCACCCTGCTGTGTTGCCTGCCTGTTGTGTTACCCACTGCTGTTATTTTCCTGCTGTGTTTACCCTATTTGTGTACCCTGCTGTGTTGCCCCTGCTGTTACCCTGTGTTGTGTTACCCTTGTATTGTTGCCCTACTGCATTTACCTGTTTGTATTTTTCCCTGTCCATTTTACCCTCTTGTGTTGCCCTGTTTATTTACTGTGTTATTTACCCTGCTGTTACCCTGTTGTGTTACCCCTGTGTGCCCTGTTGTGTATTGCCTTTCCTTTGCCCTGTGTGTTATACCCTCTGTGTTACCTGTTGTGTTCACCCCTCTTGTTGCCCTGTTATTACCTGTTGTGTTACCTGCTGTGTTACCCTGTTGTGTTACCCTGTGTTTTACTGCTGTTTTGCCCCTTGTGTTACCCTGCTGTGTTGCTACATGTTGCCTGCTGTGTTACTTTCTGTGTTTATCCTGCTATGTTATCCTGCTGTGTTACCTGCTTTACCTGCTGTGTTACCCTGTTGTGTTGCACCTCTGTGTCCCTGTACCCTGTTTGTGTTTACCTGCTGTGTTTACTGCCCCTGTATTTGCCCTCTTTATGTTATCCTGCTGTATTATCCTGCTGTGTTACCTGCTGTGTTACCCTGCTGTGTTACCCTGCTGTGTCACCCTAGTGTGTCACCCTCTGTTCCCTATTTTGTCGCTATAGTGTTGCCTCTTGTCACCCTGCTGTGTTACCCTACTGTGTCACCCTGCTGTGCTGCCCTACTGTGTCACCCTGTGTGTTGCCACTCTTGTGTCACCCTGCTTATGTTGTTACCCTGCTGTGTCACCCTAACTGTTACCTACTGTGTCACCCTGCTGTGTTACCTACTGTGTCACCCAACTGTGTTACCCTAGTGTGTTAACCTGCTGTGTCACCCTCTTGTGTCACCCTGCTATGTTACCCTACTGTGTCACCCTGCTGTGTTTCTGTGTCACCCTGCTGTACCCTATGTGTCACCTGTGTTGTACACACCTCACCTGTGTCACTCTGTGTTACCCTACTGTGTGCTTGTGTTGCCTACTGTGTCACCCTGCTGTGTTACCCTAGTGTGTCACCCACTGTTTCTGTGTACCCTGCTGTTAGTGTGTTCACCCCATATTTACCCTGCTGTTGCCCGCCAGTGTTCGCCTGGTGTGTCGCCTGCCATGGTGCCTACTGTGCTGCTGCTATGTTGCCCCTCTTCTTGTTGCCCTTGTGTCTTTAGTTTTCTTCCTTGCTGTGTTGCCCTACTGTGTCACCCTGCATGTTACCCTCTGTGTCACCTGCTGTGTTACCTGTGTCACCCCTGCTGTGTTACCTAGTGTGTCACCCTGCTGTGTTACCCTACTGTGCCACCCTGCAAGCATTGCCTAGTGTGTCACCCATGCTTATTGTTGCCTACTGTGTCACCCTACCGTGTCACCCTACTGTGTCTCTGCTGTGTACCCTACTGTGTCACCCTGCTGTGTTACCTAGTGTGTCACCTTGCATTTACCTACTGTGCCACCCTGCTGTACCTAGTGTGTTCACCCTACTGTGTCACCCTGCTGTCACCCTACTGTGTCACCTGTGTTGCCTGCTGTGTCACCCATCTGTGTTGCCCTCAGTGTGTCACCCTACTGTTGCCGTGCTGCTTGCCCTGCTGTGTTACCTAGTGTGTCACCCTGCTTGTTACCTAGTTGTCCACCCTGCTGTGTTACCCTACTGTGCCACCTGCTGTATTTCCTACTGTGTCACCCTGCTGTGTTACCCTACTGTGTCACCTGCTGTGTTACCCTACTGTGTCACCTGCTGTTACCTAGTGTGTGCACCTGCTGCCTTTACCTGCTGTGTTGCCTAGTGTCACCCTGCTGTGTTACCTACTTTGTCACCCTCTGCTGTGTTACCCTAGTGTGTCCCCTGCTGTGTTACCCTAGTGTGTCACCCCTGCTGTGTTACCCTACTGTGTCAACCTGCTGTGTGCCTAGTGTGTCACCCTGTTACCCTACTGTCACCTGTGTGCCCCCTTGTTTTCCTAGTGTGTCACCCTACATGTTGCCCCTAGTGTGTCACCCTCTTTGTGTTACCCTGCTGTGTCACCCATGGTGTTTACCCTAGTGTGTCACCTGCTGTTTTACTGTGTCACCCCTGCTGTGTTTCCCTACTGTGTCACCCTGCTGTGTTACCTAGTGTGTCACCCTGCTGTGTTACCCTACTGTGCCCACCCCTCTGTGTTACCCTAGTGTGTCACCCTGCTGTGTTACCCTGTGTGTCACCTGCTGTGTTACCTACTGCTCACCCTACTGTGTCACCCTGCTGTGTCACCCCATTTTACTCCTACTGTGTCACCTGTATTTACCTAGTGTGTCACCCTGCTGTGTACCTAGTACCTCACCCCTGCCACTCTTGTGTGTCACATAACATGTTACCCTGCACTGTCACCTGCTGTTGCCTAGTGTGTCACCCTGCTGTACCCTAGTGTGTCACCCTGCTGTGTTACCCTGCTATTATTGTCACCCTTATGTTGTGTCACCCTTTCTGTGTGTCACCTTACTGTCACCTGCTGTGTTACCTAGTGTGTCACCTGCTGTGTTACCTTGTCACCCTGCTGTACCCTACTGCTGTATTTACCTAGTGTTACCCTAGTGTGTCACCCTGCTGTGTTACCCTACTGTGTCACCCTGCTGTGATTGCCTAGTGTGTCACCCCTGTATTTACCCTACTGTCACCCTGCTGTGTTACCTAGTGTGTCACCCTGCTGTGTTTACCCTAGTGTGTCACCCTGCTGTGTCACCCATACCTTTATGTGTCACCCTGCTGTGTTACCCTACTGTGTGTCACCTGCTGTGTTACCTGGTGTCACCCTGCTGTGTTACCTAGTGATTATACTGTGTTACCTAGTGTGTCACCCTGTGTGTTACCCTGCTGTGTCACCCTGCTGTGTTACCTAGTGTGTCACCCCTGCTGTGTTACCCTACTGTGTCACCTCTTTGTGTTACCCTACTGTGTCACCCTACCCATGTTGCCCTAAGTGTGTCACCCTGCTGTGTTACCCTGCTGTATTGCACCTGGCTTGGCGCTATTGTTACCTAGTGTGTCACCTGTGTCATGTGTCACCCTACTGTGTCACCCCTGCTGTCTCCCTGCTATGTTACCCTCTGTGTCACCATGTCACCCTGTGTCACCCTGTGTTTACCTAGTGTGTCACCCTGCTGTGTGCCTGCTGTGTGCGTTACTTACTAACCTGTGTGTTACTGTGTGCACCTCTGTGTTACCCTAGTGTGTCACCCTGCTGTGTTACCCTACTGTGTCACTTACTCTTCTGTGTTTGCCTAGTGTGTCGCCACAACATTGCCCTGCTGTTGCCGCCTATAACGTATTTGCTACGCTTGCCACGCGTTGCCCTGCTGTGTCGCCCTGCTGTGTCACTTGCTGTTGTCGCCCTCTTTCGCCGTTGCCTGCTGTTGCCCTGCTGTGTCACCTGCTGTCACCCTGCTGTTTCAGTGTGCCGCATGACGTTCACCCATATGCGCTGTGTTGCCTTGCTGTGTGCTTCCGCGCTACATTTGCACCACCCGTGTTACCTGCTGTGCGCATAACAGCTTGTTGCCCTGGTATCGCCCCTTGTGTTACCCTGCTGTGTCTACTTGTGTTACTGGTGTGTCGCTAACGTGTTACCCTGCTCTGTGTTGCGCTTAACTGTGTCATCCCCGCAACGTTTGCCTACTGTGTCACACTTGTGTTGCCTGATTGACAGCGCCTGCTGTGTTGCCTGCTGTGCCTGCACTGCTGTATTTGCCTTCTGTTGCCGTAACATTGTTGCCTGGTGTCACCCTTAGCAGTGCCCTCTTTGAGTCGCCCCTGCTTTGTTGCCCTGCGTGTCACCTACCGTGTTGCCCTGGTGTGTCACCTGCGTAATGTTACCCTGCTGTGTCGCGCACTGCGCTGCTGCCTGCTGTGTCTGCCACTTTCAGCGTGTTACCCTGGTGTTATCCCAGCGTGTTTGCCTACCATTACTTGTGTGCCCCTGCTGTGTCAGCCTGCTGTGTTGCCCTGCTGTGTCACCCTACGTGTTTGCCCTCTTGTGTCACCCTGTTGCCCTGCTGTGTTCCGCCGCCTTTGCTGCCCTGTGTCACCCACCCGCCACCTGCTTTCCGCCATTGTGTCGCCTTACTGTGCCACCCGCTCTTGTATTTTGCCTCTGTATTGTCACCGCTTGTGTTACCCTACTGTTCGCCCTAGCATTGCCCGCTGTGTCGCCCTAACATTGTTGCCCTGCTGTGTCGCCTCTGCTTGTGTTGCGCCTGGTGTGTCACCCTGCTGTGTTGCCCTACTGTGTCGCCTGCTTTTGCTTGATTTTTGTCGCCCTAACGTGTTGCCCCTTCTGTGCCCGCCCTATGTTGCCCTGCTGTGCCACCCTGCTGTGTTACCCTGAGTGTGTGTCACCCTGCTGTGTTACCTGTGTCACCCTGCTGTTGCTCACACATCACCTGCTGTGTTACCCTAGTGTGTCACCCTATGTATTGCCTACTGTGTCACCCTGCTGTGTTACCTACTGTGTCACCCTGCTGTGTTACCTACTGTGTCACTGCTGTGTTACCCACTGTGTCACCCTGCTGTGTTTACCCTACTGTGTCTGTGTTGTGTCACCCTGCTGTGTTACTTCTGCACTGTTTTACCTAGTGTCCTGCTTTGCCCTTGTGCTACACCCTGCTGTGTTACCCTGTCACACCTACCTTGTGTTTCCCTACTGTCCACCCTGCTGTGTTTGCCCTGGTGTGTCACCCATAGCGTGCCCTACTGTCACCCTGCTTTTTTATCAGTTGTACCCTGCGTGGTTTGCCCTGCTGTGTCACCCATAACAGTGTTTGCCCTGCTGTGTCCTCTTTATTGCTCTGGTTTACCCTCTGTGTCACTGCCGCTTACCCTACTGTGTCACTTGTGTTGCCCTGCTGTGTCACCCTGCTGTGTTACCTACTGTGCCCTGTATTTGCTCAGTGTGCCCTGCTTGTGTTACCCTACTGTGTCACCCTGCTGTGTTTCCCCTGTGTCACTTACCTGCTGTGTTACCCTACTGTGTCACCCTACTGTGTTACCCTACTGTGTCACCCTGCTGTGTTACTCTAGTGTGCACTGTGTTGTTACCCTACTGTCCACCTGCTGTGTTGCCCTACTGTGTCACCCCTGTTGCCCTGTGTCACCCTGACATGTTACTCTAGTGTGTCACTTCAATTGCCTAGCTGTGTCACCCTGCTGTGTTACCTCTGTTGCACGCTACGTGTTGCTACTGTGCCTAACTTATTGTGTTACCCTGCTGTTTTACCTGTACCTGCTGTGTTCCTCTTGTTTCCCTACTGTGCCACCCGCTACGTGTTGCCTACTGTGTCACCCGCTTATTGTTACCCTGGTGTGTCGCTAATGTGGTGCCCTTCTGCCCCCTGCTGTGTTCCCTGGTGTCAACCGCTGTGTTGCTCTGGTGCGTCCCATTCTGTGTTACCTAGTGTGTCACTTGTACCCGCTGTGTCGCATAACGTGTTGCCCTACTGTGTCACCCTACCGTGTTGCCCTGCTGTGTCACTTACTGCTGTGTTACCCTGCTGTGTCTCATACGTTTGCCCTGCTGTGTCACCCTGCTGTGTTACCCTACTGTGTCACCCTAACGTGTTACCCTGCTGTGTCACCCTTGCTGTATTTACCCTACTGTGTCACCCTCTTGTGTTACTCTAGTGTGTCACCTGCTGTGTTACCCTACTGTGTCACCCTGCTGTATTGCTCTAGTTGCTGTTTACCCTACTGTGTCACCTGCTGTGTTACCCTAGTGTGTCACCTGCTGTTACCCTACTGTGTCACCCTGCTGTGTTACCCTAGTGTGTCACCCCTGCTGTGTTACCTAGTGTGTCACCCTACTGTGTTACCCTAGTGTGTTACCCTGCACCCTACTGTACCCTGCTGTGTTACCCCTGCTGTTACCCTCACCCTGCTGTGTTACTCTAGTGTGTCACCTGCTGTTACCCTACTGTGTCACCCTACTGTGTTACCTACTGTGTACTCTGTGTGCTGTGTCACCTGCTGTGTTGCCTGCTGTGCCCTGTGTGTTGCCTACTACCTGCTGTGTTACCCTCTGTGTCGCCCTGCTGTGTTGCCCTCAGTGTGTCACTTGTCTTGTTACCCTACTGTGTCACCTGCTGTGTTACCCTAGTGTGTCACCCTGCTGTATTTCTCTGTGTGTCACCCTGCATTGTTACCCTACTGTGTCACCCTGCTGTGTTACCTACTGTGTCACCCTGCTACTCTAGTGTGTCACCTGCTTGTTACCCTACTGTGTCACCCTGCTGTGTTACCCTACTGTGTCCACCTGTGTTACCCTCACCCTGCTGTGTTACCTAGTGTGTCACCCTGCTGTGTTACCCTACTGTGTCACCCTGCTGTGTTACCCTAGTGTGTCCACCCTGCTGTGTTTCCTCACACCCACCTGCTGTGTTACCCTGCATGTCACCCTATTGTTACCCTGCTGTGTCACCCTTATGTTGCTCTGGTGTCACCCCTGCTGTGTTTACCCTACTGTGTCACCCTGCTGTGTTACCCTGCTGTGTCTGCTTTTACTCCGTTTGTCACCCTCGTTGCCTGCTGTGTCACCCTGCTGTGTTACCCTACTGTGTCACCCTGCTGTGTTACCCTAGTGTGTCACCCCTGCTGTACCCTACTGTGTCACCCCTGCTGTGTTACCCTAGTGTGTCACCCTACTGTTGCCTACTGTGTCACCCTGCTGTGTTACCTACTGTGTCACCCTGCTGTGTTACCTGCATGTCCCTGCTGTGTTACCTAGTGTCACCCTGCTGTGTGCTGTGTACCCTCTGCCTACTGTGTCTCTGTGTTACCTGCTGTGTCACCCCTTACATGTTACCCTGCTGTGTCACCCTGTGTTACTCTAGTGTCTGCCTGTGTTACCCTACTGCACACCTCTTTGCTTTACCCTACTGTCACCCTGCTGTGTTACCCTCTGTGTACCCCTGCTGTGTTTGCCCTACTGTCACTGCTGTGTTTTACCTAGTGTGTTACACTTCCGTGTTACCCTACTGTGTCACCCTGCTGTGTTACCCTACTGTGTCACCTGCTGTGTTACCCTAGTGTGTCACTCTTGTGTTACCCTAGTGTGTCACCCTGCTGTGCTGCAGTGTGTCACCCTGCTGTTATCACCCTGAGTGTCACCCTGCTGTGTTTACCCTACTGTGTCACCCTTCCTGTGTTACCCTACTGTGTCACCCTGCTTGTGTGTCACCACTGTGTCACCCTACTGCTTGTGTTACCCCTACTGTGCCCTGCTGTGTCACCCTGCTGTGTTTACCCTAGTGTGTCACCTGTATTTACCCTAGTGTGTCACCCTGCTGCTTTGCCTAGTGTGTCATCCTGTGTTTACCTAGTGTGTCATCCTGCTGTGTTACCTACTGTGTCACCCTGCTGGGTTACCTAGTGTGTCATCCTGCTGTGTTACCTAGTGTGTCATCTGCTGTGTTACCTAGTGTGTCACCCTGCTGTGTACCTAGTGTGTCATCCTGCTGTGTTACCCACTGTGTCATCCTGCTGTGTTACTGTGTGTCATCCTGCTGTGTTACCCTAGTGTCATCACGCTGTGTTACCTAGTGTGTCATCCTGCTGTGTTACCCACTGTGTCACCCTTACTGTATTTACCTAGTGTCACCTGTGTTACCTAGTGTCTGTCACTTGTGTTGCCCCACTGTGTCGTCTGCTGTGTTGCCCTGGTGTGTCATCCTGCTGTGTTACCTAGTGTGTCATCCTGCTGTGTTACCTAGTGTGTCATCCTGCTGTGTTACCCTAGTGTGTCACCCTGCTGTGTTACCTAGTGTGTCATCCTGCTGTGTTACCCCACTGTGTCACCCTGCTGTGTTACCTAGTGTGTCATCCTGCTGTGTTACCCTAGTGTGTCATCCTGCTGTGTTACCCTAGTGTGTCACCCTGCTGTGTTTCCCTACTGTGTCACCCTGCTTGTGTTTACCCCTGTGTTACCTCTTATTTATCCTGTGCCCCTGCTGTTGTTACCCTACTGTGTTACCCTGCTGTGTTTACCCTGCTGTGTTACCCTACTGTTGCCTAGTGTGTCATCCTGCTTGTTGCCTAGTGTGTCACCCTGCTGTGCTACCTACTGTGCCACCTGCTGTGTTATGCCTAGTGTGTCACCCTGCTGTGTTACCCTACTGTGCACCCTGCTGTGTTATCTGCTGTGTCACCCTTGTTGCCCTGCTGTGTTACCCTGCTTGTGTTACCCTGCTGTGTTGCCCTACTGTGTTAGCCCTGACTGTTGCCCTACTGTGCCAACCTGCTGTATTTGCCTAGTGTGCACCTTGTGTTACCCTACTGTGCCACCCTGCTGTGTTATCCTACTGTGCCACCCATTACTGCACCTAGTGTGTCACCTGCTGTGTTGCCTACTGTGCCACCCTGCTGTGTTATCCTACTGTGTCACCCTTGCTTTGCCTAGTGTGTCACCTGCTGTGTTACCTGTGTCACCCTGCTGTGTTACCTGTCCCTGCTGTGTTACCGTACTGTGTCACCCTGCTGTGTTACCCTACTGCCACCCTGCTGTGTTTGCATCTGTGTCACCCTGCTGTGTCACCTACATGTCAGACAATGAACGAGAGTTGACGGTTGGAATTTTTTCGTAAGATGGCAGGTCAATGGGTAACGAAAACGCTTAAATTCACTATGGTAATGATATTTTTAAATATATTGGGCCAAAAGGTGTAAAAAATAAGGGTTATAGTTGCTAAAAAGTCACGCGAATACGAAAAGCAGTGATTGGTTGTGACGTCACTGGTTGGCGCTAGCCGCCCAGCACAAGCGTGCGGGAAGTAGCCAGCTGTGGTGTATGTGTTGTTACCAGCGGAAATACAGGACTTGTGGTCATGTACAATGTTGATACACACAGTCATACCTTATTTTTAAGTTAAAATAAATTACTGCTCAAGTATCATCGTGTGTATTTACTTGCTGGTGCCAAAATGATGCAAAAGACCAATAACTCCAACATGGAAGTTTTCATCACTGTTCTATATTTTATGTTGTGGAAGGACTAGGGACGACCATGGCCAGGGATGGGCTTGAGATGATCAGATGACAGATGTAATTTAACGATCTTCATAGCTGGGTGGCGGAGTTCTTGATAATACTCTACTATCATAAACACATCTACTTATGGTAAATTTCTTTCATCTGCCTTGATGAACACTGGCAGTAGTTGTCCAACCTTCTCGGCTGATCGGCTCTGTAAATAAATATTATTAGATAATTAATTGTGCTTTACTAGGCAACACAGTAATGCTATATTGAATATATAAATATTACTTAGCACATTAACTAATTCAATGGATATTAGCTGTCCCTACTACAATATTGGTATTATTTTGGTTTTAGTCATCTGGGGAACCTTAAGAATTCTAACTATGGGATTAAGTACTTTCAACAATAAGATACATTATCTCTACGGGAATTCTGTCGCAAAAATTTTTTCGAATCGCATAAGAAAATACAGGTCATATGTTAGGTTAGGTTAGGTTAGGTTAGGGTATGGCGAGTTATAAGATTAGCTTAACATACATCGGTAAGGGGGGGGGGGCTATAAACTCAAAACTAATGATTAAGATAGAAATGAAGGTCTAAATCGTTCATAACACATCGCAAACTATCAGGGAAAAAAAACATAGTCTGCATGTCTAAGTAAAGGGATGACCGAAACTATTGCTGTTATATAAATCCAACCTATGTTTGAAGGAAGCTCTTCACGGCAAATTTCTTCACTTATGAAATGTCCATGACTTAGACCATAAAAAAAACACCCTTAAAACTTACCTAAACGTGGCATTTGGGGTCTGAAGAGGCCACCCTTTCTACTACCTCTGACTGCAGCGACGAGTTTGATAGAGAGCGTCGTCTGCCGGGAAACTGGTGACGTCATTGCAAATGGCGGCTCTGTTTCTAGAGAAATAAACTTATCTCGACTATTATAGCAGCACTTTAAACTTTCATTGCAAATTATATATACCGCATCACTCTACGAACGTGATAGAGTGTATTTCTTGTTTTTACCCAGAACCGTCAACTCGTCAATTATCCCACGCACTATATATATCCAAAACACATTTACACCCTAGACTCTCTCTCTCTCTCTCTCTCTCTCTGAGTGTTGCTGTGTTGCCAGTAGCAGGACGATGAATGGAGGGGGGGGAGGTGAAAAATGGTGGCCGGGGGAGTGAAGTATTACACCATGTAAATGAACCAACCACAGAAAATGTCTGGGGTAAGAAATGTTCAACACAGATTCCCATACATACAGATGGCCAATTACACACACACACACACATACACACACACACACACACACGCACACATTTACTTACACTCTTCCTCGTACACACACACTCCCAGTTACAGTCTCCCACGTACAGTTCATAGCCTTAATGACGGATATCCACGTACTGAGTCAAAGGTCGTTTTGCCACGGAAAGACTCCCGACCTCTCAGTTATGACCTCCAACGTACTGACTTATTAATACCAGCGTCTTCCTGGTGGGGGTGTGGTCGTACTGGGGACGTGGTAGTAGTGAAGACATGGTCGTAGTAGGGACGTGGTCGTAGTAGGGACGTGGTCGAAGTAGGGACGTGGTCGAAGTAGGGACGTGGTCGTGGTAGGGACGTGGTCGTAGTAGGGACGTGGTCGTGGTAGGGACGTGGTCGTAGAGAGGACGTGGTCAAAATTTAAGGGCACGTAGATAACCTTAAAAGGCACCATTACAGATATTTTAAGACAACACCATTTTTAAAGAAGAAAGTTTAGTAGACAGTTTTAAGCCATCGTGAGAAATTGCTCTAAAGGGACGACCATTTATTTTAGGGACATACGAAGTTTTACGTCGAAATAAAAACATAAACTTTCAAACTTAATTTTTTGTGGTGAAGTAATTTTTTTTTTCTTGGACTTAAGATTTTTTTTCTGGCGACCAATAATTATTAATGGTCGCCAGAAACTGTGTGTGTGTGTGTGTGTGTGTGTGTGTGTGTGTGTGTGTGTGTGTGTGTGTGTGTGTGTGTGTGTGTGTGTGTGTGTGTGTGTGTGTGTGTGTGTGTGTGTGTGTGTGTGTGTGTGTGTGTGTGTGTGTGTGTGTGTGTGTGTGTGTGTGTGTGTGTGTGTGTGTGTGTGTGTGTGTGTGTGTGTGTGTGTGTGTGTGTGTGTGTGTGTGTGTGTGTGTGTGTGTGTGTGTGTGTGTGTGTGTGTGTGTGTGTGTGTGTGTGTGTGTGTGTGTGTGTGTGTGTGTGTGTGTGTGTGTGTGTGTGTGTGTGTGTGTGTGTGTGTGTGTGTGTGTGTGTGTGTGTGTGTGTGTGTGTTGCTGGTTGAGGTAAACATGACTGATCACCCTGAGGAAGTTTTCTCTTATTGACAAAGTTTTCCTGCTGATGTAAACATTGTGTGGAGCCTCAATACAGGAGGTCCGGACTGGTAGGTGGTCGCCGGCACTAGGAGGATGTAATTTAAAACTGAGGAGCACCTGAAGCTTAGACACCCCATCTTATTTCACCTGATTGAATAACCTAACCTAATCTAACCTGAAAATAACAGGTGTATAACAGTGAGATTAACTTATATGACAGTGAGGATAACAGATGTATGGCATTGAAGATAATCAGAGTATGGTGTATAGATTATAAAGGAAGTTACATGATTTATAACCTGACAGACGATGGATAACTGTAATGAATAATAATGTCGCTCTACCTGCACCATCACCATTCCCAGGTGTATTATGGTGTTGTGCACCACCCTCTCTCCTTACTCCTCTATGTTGGTGCAGAGAGATGGTGGCAACAACTTTTAAAACGGTCATATATTTAGTAATATTTTCTTATTTGTCAGTCCTTTACCCTCCCCTTCCACTTCCCCTCCCTCTTAATCTCAGTGCTGTACGATACTTTGGGATGGTTGACGATGCCCGCGAGTCTCCTTCCCTCCCAATATGGTAGCTCATTAGTATTGCCGGGCGTATGACGTACCATGTTTATCTCCCCCTTCCCTTGCATATTAACAGCCCCTGTATTATATAAACCTGTTCTCAACCACTGTGAGGGGACCATCACCCTACAAGCTAAGTTTGAGATTAGTAAAGACCAAAGGAAGAAAAACATTAAGTTAACACACAGACGGACAGAGACCAAAGGGGTAATTAACCAAAAGATACGAACATTGTGTAGAATAAACCAGGGGTCTATAAACCATAAACCATTGGTATATAAATCAAGGTAATATAAATCGTGTATATATAAGCATTAAATCAAGATCGTATAAACCATTAGTGATAGTGTGTGTGGGAGGAGGGTGACGCTGGTGGTGATAATTATTGACTGAAGATGGTGTTAATAATCTCTCTCTCTCTCTCTCTCTCTCTCTCTCTCTCTCTCTCTCTCTCTCTCTGTCCCCTCACCCACCTTACACCTCTCCCAGGCCTCTCACCCACCTCAATCCACTGTTTCCCCTCACTACTTAAGGAGTCTCGTTTCCAAATATCGTCTCAGGTGAGCCATAATTATCTACCTGTATTTCTCTTCTTCTTTTTTTCATCCCTTGACTCGTATACTCTTACAAGGGTCTTTTAGCAGTCACGTTGTCTGTGTCTGTCTGTGTCTGTGGACTCTGTGTCTGTCTGTGTCTGTGTTTGTGGGTGTGTCTTTGGATTATGTAGCTGTCTGCCTGTGCCTTTTGGTCTGTGTGTGTGTGTGTGTGTGTGTTTCTGTATGGCTATGAAATTAGCTATTCATGTTCATCAGAATATAAGTTACTTACTGCCTGGAAAGATTAGATGAAAGTTTACCAATCAGGCGTTGTAATTGTTTTGATTGGAGGTGTAATTGTTTTAAATGGAGGTAATTGTTTTGACTGGAGATAATTGTTTTGACTTGAGGTAATTGTTTTGACTGGAGGTAATTGTTTTGACTGGAGGTAATTGTTTTGACTGGAGATAATTGTTTTGACTGGAGATAATTGTTTTGACTGGAGGTAATTGTTTTGACTGGAGATAATTGTTTTGACTGGAGATAATTGTTTTGCCTGGAGGTAATTGTTTTGACTGGAAGTAATTGTTTTGACTGGAGATAATTGTTTTGACTGAGGATAATTGTTTTGACTGGAGGTAACTGTTTTGACTGGAGGTAACTGTTTTGACTGGAGGTAATTGTATTTACTGGGAGAGGGGATGATATTCTTATTTTTCAAGATTTTCTTATACGTATCTCTGGTAAAAATATAATGTTGACAATCAGTAGATAAACTGTTTACTAGACTGTACGCTAAATTAACCACAAATGATTACTAAACTTTGGTCTGACCTAGAGTATAGGGCTGGGGTGTGTGTGTGTGTGTGTGTGTTGTTAAATTTTAAAAGAATTTGTAAAATTTGTGAAGTTTAAGCTTGTTTGCACACTGACATTTCTGTTAAAATAGCCCCGATTAGATTTTTATTTTCGATCTCTGGCGAATCCCATTCCTCAGGTACAGTACAGTATTTTCGGTTGTAATGACGTGGCTATAAAATTTTCAACAGCTTGGTAGTGTTAGTCTGTAAAGTGCACTTATCCTTTGTATAACATTTGAGTCGTGTTTTCTATCAGTGGTTGAAAGTTGTGAAAATCTCAGTGTATTTTTATCGTGGTCTCCAATCAACAGAGTTAATCTATATAAATCGTAAATACTCGTAAGCTCCAAGTAAATTTATTATATGACTTAACCTAACCTAACCTAACCTAACCTACCGGGTACTGATGTGTTAGGACAGACATTCGTGGTGCAAGGATATTGTTTATGTTAATCTTCACCTGAGTATAGACGGTCACTGGAGTCTTATGTTACCTGTCTGCACCTGTAACTGTCTGTGTTTGGACCGTAATTTGAGAACAGAAGTATAGCTGTAATGTGAACTCTAGCGATGCCTTCTTTAATGGCTCAAGGGGGTAAAGGTGGAGGTCACAGCTTTGAAGTAAAAGTGAACCTTCTTGGTGGATTGCGGTTCTGTTTCTCGTCGAACATTACATCAAAAATGTATCCTTTGGGAAATTTCAAATTGCATTTAAAAGTCGCTTTGGTGTTCGTACGAAGTCTTCGAAATCAGTGATAGTGAACCTGGTGAAACAGTTCAGAGAAACAGGCAGCGTGAAAGTTAATAAACACATGCGCCAAGCAAGTGTTGTTTTACTGGGGAAAGTGGATGAAGTGCGGAAAAGAAGCTTTGCGACGTTTAGCACAACAAGTTCACTGTTCATACTCCAGTGCAAGGAAGGCGGTCAAGAAACAAGACACTCACACTTTATCCCTACAAAATTCATGCAGTGAATCAGTAATGTTCCCCAAGAAGAGCGTGCTTCGAAGAATAAAACTGTGCCTGCATCATGGTGGAGAACACTTTTAGCACTTTTTTTATGGTAATCATTTGTGTGGATAATATCACGTCTTTCTCTAACATTATTCTACATCAAGCAGAATATTACATTCCTAACTGTTAGTTTTTTGTTGTATGCGAATTATTTAAGGTTCTCGGATATAAAAAAATAGTTTGTTTATTTGTTGGTTGGGTTAGATTGTTTCTTACCTTTTATTTATTATTTGTTTTATTCATTAATATGTTATTCCTGTAGATAGAAGGTTGACATAACATGTGGAGATACTTTTCGTGTTCACTGTAGTGGATGGAACCTTCAGCAGCAGTGCAGGAACGTTCAATAGCTGTTTAGTATGCAATAACACTGTAATTTCCACATGTTGCAGTTGCTTGACCCTGCACCAGGGGGCTGTGTGGCCATGTTGTAGTAACATCACCAGCAGGGTATAGTACTTCATGTTAGCGCCACCAACACCATCATTATTATCATCATTTTGTCTTCTGTGTCGTTACCGTTGTGTTATATTATGTTATCACATAAAGTTGGGCTTTTATTGTCGACTCCAGCAAAAAATGCAGATGCAGAAATCTTGTGGTGTGGATGATGTGAATGAAGACTATGACTTGTTTTTTGTTTTTTTAGTTTAACAAATTTATTGACAAAGCTTGGAGTACAGTTTGCCTATTCTGAGTAATTCAGTCAGGTCTTGACACTGAGGGTGGTATCACTTCTCACTGCCATCAGGACAGAGGAATTTTCATACTTGACAAGAGTAAAATACATCAAAATCTACTACACAAAATGAACTGTCCGTGACCCGTGGAAGGATAGCGTCTGTGACTGGGATGAATGAGACACACTGTAAAATTTAGACACTTATATTCCCTCCAACACTACAAACACAATCAAATAATGGTACACCAATATGCGCACCTCTTAACTTAAACTTAAAACACTACTCTGGGGAATAAAAGTTATAAATGACATAGAAATTATTAGAAACACAGGCAACAATAAATTTGAAGTATTAAGAAATGTTGCTTGCACACATGAAACAGGCCTCTTAAGGGCTTTCACAAAATAATATCAGTCACTTAGGAAATGGTATTAAAAAATAAGAAATTAACTACTCTACAATGAATAGGCCTTAAGGGCTTTCAACAAAATTATAGCACCCCAACAGATGTACACTTCCTAACCTAACCTAACCACTACTCTGGGGAACAAGGTTATACCTGAGATCAGAATTATGAAGAACAATTAGAGGCATTAAAAGAATCAAATCACAGTATCACTCTGGTTCCACTTAATGGCACAAACATTCAAAAAAACAC
This sequence comes from Homarus americanus, assembly GCF_018991925.1. NCBI lineage: Eukaryota > Metazoa > Arthropoda > Malacostraca > Decapoda > Nephropidae > Homarus > Homarus americanus. The sequence continues at coordinate 18,148,411 of NW_024716703.1, read as the reverse complement.
TACTATCAGAATTATTTAAGAAATATTAAACTACACACGTCAAGATAATATCAGTCTGAGGAATGGTGTTAACTACACCCGTAATAAGGAAGATAAAATGTTCCTCTAGGTATCTCCTAGAATCCTAGACTCACGGTCTCAGTGTGTGACCATTAATATACTCAGATAGCCCCAGTGTACTCCCAGTGCGTCCATGGGCAGGAAGAGAGTGAGCCAATCAGACCCTGTGCAGTTGAGAGGAGCTTTAGCTTCCCGTTAGCAAGAGGGTTTCACTAAGCGGCTCTGGACATGTGGTGTTGTGAGCCGACGTCAGCTGGGCACCCAGACGGCTAGATTCCCTCAAGAGATCCTTTGGTACCCCGCTAAACAGTGACAGGCCTACTCTGATCGGTCCAATGGCGACAATCGCCACCCTCAATCATCAACGGCAGTCTCAAACGGCAGTCAATCTCTCGCAGTCAAACTCCGGTCAACTCCGGTCAACTCCAGTCAAGTGGGTTCTGACGGAAACCCTGAAATGAACTCACTGTTAGCTCTAGTTAACTTTACCACTGCCCTATCTAACCCTGTCTGAGATCGAATGAGACTTACTTGTTATACTGCAATAGCGCAGCACAGGTGACTAGGCCACGTGACTATTTCTGATGGACGCGCGGAACGTCTTGTCTGTGTGAATGCTCTCCGGGACTGGGAGAGCCGCCTCGTGTCCTCTCAAGGCGTTAGCTTGGTCCTACGTGATATATTTACCGCCTAACTAATAACTCCTTGGGACACCCGTAACATTATTCAGACTGCTAAACGATCTATAATAATTTCAAATTCAATAATAGTCCCTTAACTTCATGAATCGCATCATTATTAATTCGGTAAATCACATTTAATATCATATAGGCCTAGTTCCGCAGTCTCTCGCTACGAGCAGGCAGCGCTCCCTCCCCTCAGATGACCTTGAACGCTCAGTATCACTCATGGCGGGGCATTTGAAATTACTCTGAAATTTCTGAATATTACAATCGACCCCCCTAAAAAAAGACAGCACTGTCCTCATGTGCTGAGAAAACATGCATACGACCCCCCTAAAATTTTGTTCTAAGGACTGCACCTCACCCCTTTTGCTAAATGCAGCATTCCCGTCTTCTCTTCTCTCCTTTTCTCTCCCGCTAACACTCGACCCCCCTAAAAAAGACAGCACTGCCCTCATGTGCTGAGAGAACAACTTAGAACCCACCTTCAACTCTGTACTATTCCACTCGCAGCTAGCAACTCCATTTCTTCCTAGCCCAACTCAATCCAACCAGAACATCACGCTCCCCTTTTGCCTGGCCCTTAACTAGAGAACCAATGTCAAAATTAATACCAGCCCAAAACAAACATGCTCTCCTTTGGCCTGGCCCTTGAACTAAGAGGAACCAGTGTCAAAAAAAATACACAGTCCAAAACAAGCATGCTCTCCTTTTGCCTGGCCCTTGAGCTAAGAGGAACCAGTGTCAAAAAAAAATACTCAGTCCATCTCCAACATGCTCTCCTTTGCCTGGCCCTTGAACTAAGAGGAACCAGTGTCAAAACAATACTCAGTCCAAAACAAACATGCTCTCCTTTTGCCTGGCCCTTGAGCTAAGAGGTACCAGTGTCAAAAAAATACTCAGTCCACGTCTCCGAACCTCATGCCGGCAGACCAACCCTCTGACAATGTACCAGTCCATCTTAGTGAGGCCCTGGACATTACAACCGTACTCTCAATCCCGCTCATGACAGCAACTCAATCCCGCTCATGACAGCAACTCAATCCCGCTCATGACAGCAACCACTACTCAACGCACATCTCTGACCTAACCATCTCTCCAATCCCCTCTGCCCTACTCACAACTCCTCCAACTCACCCCCTACAACCTGCCTTTTCTCATTACCATGCACCCTAAACTGCAATCGGTCGGCTTCGTCTTGTCTCTCAGCTGGAGGGCTCGATCAACCTCTCTGAACTACTTACGTACCCCTATATTTCCCACTTGGACCTCACACTTCCTTGACTGCTGGACGTGTGCCTGACATTCACCCCTTGTTTCCTCCCTGAACCGTTGAATGTGTGCCTGAGACTCCCACTTGAACCTGTTTACCTGTGCTTGATAATCCCTCTTTCGGTCTCCGAACTCCTCTCTCAGCTGCACCAATGTCCCGCGGCCGTCTCTCTTCCTCCTCATACACATCTCTACTGTCAAGCCTAACCAACTCAGTCCGGGCACAAGGATGAGCATCAGTGCGAGTTCAATCCCTACCATTGCTAACCAACACATGATGGCGTTCATTATCCCAACCACAGTACTATCAGTCACGACATTAAAAACTACGCTCTGCTACCATTTGTAACCGGTCGGAATTTGCTGGACTTTAATTTCTCACTTGACTTGGGGTTTATTAAAATTTAATAGATGGTAAAGGCAGTGGAAGCGCCCCTTTGAGAAAAATCCCGAACCAGCACAAGAACACTTAAATCTACTACACAAAATGAACTGTCCGTGACCCGTGGAAGGATAGCGTCTGTGACTGGGATGAATGAGACACACTGTAAAATTTAGACACTTATATTCCCTCCAACACTACAAACACAATCAAATAATGGTACACCAATATGCGCACCTCTTAACTTAAACTTAAAACACTACTCTGGGGAATAAAAGTTATAAATGACATAGAAATTATTAGAAACACAGGCAACAATAAATTTGAAGTATTAAGAAATGTTGCTTGCACACATGAAACAGGCCTCTTAAGGGCTTTCACAAAATAATATCAGTCACTTAGGAAATGGTATTAAAAAATAAGAAATTAACTACTCTACAATGAATAGGCCTTAAGGGCTTTCAACAAAATTATAGCACCCCAACAGATGTACACTTCCTAACCTAACCTAACCACTACTCTGGGGAACAAGGTTATACCTGAGATCAGAATTATGAAGAACAATTAGAGGCATTAAAAGAATCAAATCACAGTATCACTCTGGTTCCACTTAATGGCACAAACATTCAAAAAAACACTACTATCAGAATTATTTAAGAAATATTAAACTACACACGTCAAGATAATATCAGTCTGAGGAATGGTGTTAACTACACCCGTAATAAGGAAGATAAAATGTTCCTCTAGGTATCTCCTAGAATCCTAGACTCACGGTCTCAGTGTGTGACCATTAATATACTCAGATAGCCCCAGTGTACTCCCAGTGCGTCCATGGGCAGGAAGAGAGTGAGCCAATCAGACCCTGTGCAGTTGAGAGGAGCTTTAGCTTCCCGTTAGCAAGAGGGTTTCACTAAGCGGCTCTGGACATGTGGTGTTGTGAGCCGACGTCCGCTGGGCACCCAGACGGCTAGATTCCCTCAAGAGATCCTTTGGTACCCCGCTAAACAGTGACAGGCCTACTCTGATCGGTCCAATGGCGACAGTCGCCACCCTCAATCATCAACGGCAGTCTCAAACGGCAGTCAATCTCTCGCAGTCAAACTCCGGTCAACTCCGGTCAACTCCAGTCAAGTGGGTTCTGACGGAAACCCTGAAATGAACTCACTGTTAGC
>NW_024716703.1:18052342-18142342 GCF_018991925.1 Homarus americanus | reverse complement strand
TACAATATCTAAGAGAAGTGCCGGTACAGTATTAAGGGAAGTTCCGGTACAGTACACTAATTTCTGAGCCTTAGAGAGACAATATGGCCGACACTGCACACGACCAACCAACGACACACCCTGACACAGAACACATCAATAATTTGTTCACTCACGGGGGCGTCTCGAAGGATAGGCATATTCTTTAATGCTTTTCTATTGTGTGAGGATGACTATAAGGATGACTGTATGAGGATGACTGTATGAGGATGACTGTATGAGAACGACTGTATGAGGATGACTATGAGAACGACTGTATGAGAACGACTGTATGGGGATGACTGTATGAGGATGACTGTATGAGGATGACTGTATGGGGATGACTGTATGAGGATGACTGTACGAGGATGACTGTATGAGAACGACTGTATGAGGAAGATTGTATGAGAACGACTGTATGAGGATGAATGCATGAGAACGACTGTATGAGGATAATTATGAAAATGACTGTATGGATAACTACTGTTTATGTAAATGACTGTATGAGGATGACTGTATGCGAGCGACTATGAGGATAATTGTGTAAACTTAACATATCATAATCCATACCAACAAAAATATCCCTTTATAAATTTTATGAAGTAGCATATAAGAGCTGATCATCTTTTAACATAAACATTGTTACTTACAACTTGAAAAAATTAATTCTATCTAATTTCGTTAATATTGTCTCTACATGTTTGTTAACTTCAATACTGATAATTAGATATTATATGTTGTACAGCTCTAAAAATATAACATGTAAAGGACAATGGGAAAGTATGTTGAAATGTGACAAAGTGAACGTAGTTTATTATGTTAAACACAACGCCATTTGTACCTAATTTACGTATAATTAACAAAAACTCGTCTTTTACAAGTAAAGGTTTGTTTAGTGAAATATATTATTTATTTCACTTAAAGGTCTAACTCTTACCTCTGCTGTAAGTGAAGCTACTAAGTTCTTAGTGAATATTAAAAAGGCGTAAAGGTCTACTTGTTCTATGTCTCGATCTGTCTCTCATTAGGCATTCCGTGGTGGAGCATCAAAGAGAGAGAGTGTGTGTGTGTGTGTGTGTTTTAGTTGTTCTATGTATCACTCTTGTCTCGCAGTCGTCAGTAATTATCAAGTTTATTCCTGAAGTTTGTTTTCTGGTCCTTTCTGGTATCGGTGTATTGAATAGATTTTCCTAAGCGTGAAGATGTTATTCACAGCTTTGTTTTATAATGTATGAGGCGGAGATTCCTGTAGTCCGTTATGTGGGTCAGAAAATGTATTGTGCAAAATATAGGCGTTAGGTCTGATTAGGGTAGGTTAGATTAGGTTAAATTACATTAGGTTAAGTTAGACTAGGTTCGGGTGGTTTGGTTAGATTGGCTTAGGTTCGGTTAAATTAGATTAGAGTAGGTTATGTTACATTAGGTTGGGTGTGGCCAAGTTAGATTAATTTGGGTTTGGTTAGGTTAGGTTAGCGTTAGGGATGTTATCGTGAAATGAGCTTATTGTTTTACCTGTACGTAACGTGGGGTCGATGTGATCGATGTGTTTGTTTCATAACGCACTACCTTCAGTACACGCACACATACACACACACACACACACACACATAAATATATATATATATATATATATATATATTACTTCAAACTCATGTTCCTTCATTAGCTGCAGCATGTACAGCGAGACGTACTGACGGTGTCTTCGTCAGCATCTCAGCTGGGAGACGCGACCTCAACACATTGGCTGGTGTTTAGTTATTTATAGGCGATAGTGAGATGCGGAGGAGCGGAGGTAAACATACACTTCTCAATATACATGAGGAGAAGCGGGACGACTTCACCACAAACTATTGGATAAACTGTCAACATTATCATCCTCGCTACCACCACCTTTTTCCTTTCTACAATACCGCCCGTCTGTTTACTACGGTCTCGGCGTCTTGTGACAGGTTAAGGGATGCTGTGTAATAAGATGACAAACACCACACACACAGATGAGAGAGAAATAAGGATGTCATGGGTAGTCAGAGAACATATTACTAACATCCGAGGCACTCAACTTTTCAACCGCTAAAATTATAAGACACATTGCAAGTAGACCAACAGAGACCCTCAGGAGAATACGTATCTACTCCCTTCAAAAGTTTCCTTGGTTAGGTTAGGTTATCCATGCCAACTTCTTGCAGGCTGCGGGCTAGACATATCTAGTTGACCAGGCTGTTACTCAGACAGCTATAGATGGCAAATCGTGTTGCTGGGATAAAATTAGACTAGATTAAGGTTATGTTAGATTACGTGAGGTTAGTTAGTCTTGTAGGCGTGGCTCATGGGCTCTTTGTGTACCACGTGTGATAATACCTGTTACTCAGAGCCTGTGTTACCTGTGCAGCTCTCCTGTCCTAATTTCTCCCATTATAAGTTACCCAAATGACTTCTTGCCTCTTACTCCTTCCCTTGGTCTTTCCCTCAGTGAGTTACTCCTGATCACATCCTCTATCCTGCCCCTCCTCCTACCTCCCTCCTGCCCCTCGTTTTTTTTTTTTTTTTTTTTGTAGGAAAGGAGGTGTGAAAGTAGATTAGAGGTGGGGAAGGAAGTTATAGTTCGGAAATTGAAGAAATTTAGGAGGAGGTAAGAGGGCGGCTGACCGCCTTGCTAATAGTGTTAGGGTTGTGTCATGGGTTAGTTATTGGTGTGTCGGTACAGGCACTAGACATCCTACCCTGTCCCATATATGGGTGATTTGAGGGCCTTATTTATATTCCACCGACCCTACTGGCGGATGCTGATCTAGGGAGGCCCCTCGTCCCACCCCCTCCGTGTTCCTCCTCCCTCCTGCCCCTTGTCCCACCCCCTCCGTGTTTCCTCCTCCTCCTGCTCCTTGTCCCACCCTCACAGTGTTCCTCCTGCCCTTGTCCTACCCCTCACAGTGTTCCTCCTCCTCCTGCCCTTGTCCCACCCCTCACAGTGTTCCTCCTCCTCCTGCCCTGTCCCACCCTCACAGTGTTCCTCCTCCTCCTGCCCTCCTTGTCCCACCCCCCTCACAGTGTTTCCTCCTCCTGCCCCTTGTCCCACCCCCCCACAGTGTTCCTCCTCCTCCTCCCTGCCCACCTCTCAGCTCCTCCTCCTGCCCTGCCCCACCCCTCTCTCCGTGTTCCTCCTCCTCCTGCCCTTGTCCCACCCTCACAGTGTTCCTCCCTCCTGCCCTTGTTCCCACCTCCCCTGGTAGTTCCCTCCTCCCTCCTTGCCCCTTGTCCCACCTCACAGTGTTCCTCCTCCTGCCCCTTGTCCCACCTCACAGTGTTCCTCCTCCTCCTGCCCCTTGGTCCTCCCCTCAGTGTTCCTCCTCCCTCCTGCCCCCTCGCCCTACCCCTCTCCTGTGTTCCTCCTCCTGCCCCCTGTCCTCCCCCTCTGTGTTCCTCCTCCTCCGTATCCTTCCTCGTTTCTCTCTTGTTCCTCCTTTGTATCACACACAGACAGTTGCTGCCCCCCACCCCATTACTGAAACAGTGCCACGAAATGTGTTTTTGGCACTGTCCACAACAGTGCCATGGAAAACAATGGGTCTGGCACTGCGACAAAGAAAATCAGACACGACAATAAAGAGAATCAGAAACGCTATACAGTAGGCCGGACGACGACCACCTCACACCTCCACTCCTGTGTCACCTGCTGTATCCCGCCACCTGCTGTATCCCCACCTGCTGTATCCGCCACCTGCTGTATCCTGCCACCTGCTGTATCCTGCCACTGCTGTATCCCGCCACCTGCTGTATCCCACCACCTGCTGTATCCCGCCACCTGCTTATCCTGCCACCTGCTGTATCCCGCCACCTGCTGTATCCTGCCACCTGCTGTATCCCCACCTGCTGTATCCCGCCACCTCGCTGTATCCCACCACCTGCTGTATCCCGCCACCTGCTGTATCTCACCTGCTGTATCCTGCCACCTGCTGTATCCCGCCACCTGTATCCCGCCACCTGCTGTATCCTGCCACCTGCTTGTATCCCCCCACCTGCTGTATCTCAGCCACCTGCTGTATCCCGCCACCTGCTGTATCCTCCCACCTGCTGTATCCCGCCACCTGCTGTATCCTGCCACCTGCTGTATCCCGCCACTGCTGTATCCTCCCACCTGCTGTATCCCTCCCACCTGTATCCCGCCACCTGCTGTATCCTGCCACCTGCTGTATCCTGCCACCTGCTGTATCCCACCACCTGCTGTATCCCACCACCTGCTGTATCCCACACCTGCTGTATCCCGCCACCTGCTGTATCCCACCACCTGCTGTATCCCGCCACCTGCATCCTGCCACCTGCCAGATCCTCCCACCTGCTGTATCCTGCCACCTGCTATCCTGCCACCTGCTGTATCCTCCCACCTGCTGTATCCTCCCACCTGCTGTATCCCGCCACCTGCTGTATCCTCCCACCTGCTGTATCCTCCCACCTGCTGTATCCTCCCACCTGCTGTCCTTCCCACCTGCTGTATCCTGCCACCTGCTGTATCCTCCCACCTGCTGTATCTGTCACCTGCTGTATCCCGCCACCTGCTGTATCCCACCTCCACTGTCCCGCCACCTGCTGTATCCTACCACCTGCTGTATCCTGCCACCTGCTGTATCTCGCCACCTGCTGTATCCTGCCACCTGCTGTATCCCGCACCTGCTGTATCTCGCCACTAGCCAGCTCCTGGCTGCTGTATTCCGCCACCTGCTGTATCCTGCCACCTGCTGTATCCTCCCATCTGCTGTATCCTGCCACCTGTTGTATCCTGCCACCTGTTGTATCCTGCCACCTGCTATATCCTGCCACCTCGTTGTATCCCGCTACATGCTGTATCCCGCCACCTTCTGTATCCTGTCACCTGCTGTATCCTGCCACCTGCTGTATCCCGCCACCTGCTATATCCTGCCACCTGTTGTATCCCGCCACCTGCTGTATCCTGCCACCTGTTGTATCCTGCCACCGTTGTATCTTGTTACCTGTTGTATCCTGCCAACTACTGTAACCTGCCACCTGCTGTATCCTGCCACCTGCTGTATCTTGTTACCTGTTGTATACTGCCACCTGCTGTATCTTGTTACCTGTTGTATACTGCCACCTGCTGTATCTTGTTACCTGTTGTATACTGCCACCTGTTGTATCTTGTTACCTGTTGTATACCACCTGCTGTATCTTGTTACCTGTTGTATACTGCCACCTGCTATCTTGTTACCATTGTATATCTGCCACCTGCTGTATCTTGTTACCTGTTGTATACTGCCACCTGTTGTATCTTGTTACCTGTTGTATACTGCCACCTGCTGTATCTTGTTACCTGTTGTATACTGCCACCTGCTGTATCTTGTTACCTGTTGTATACTGCCACCTGCTGTATCTTGTTACCTGTTGTATACTGCCACCTGTTGTATCTTGTTACCTGTTGTATACTGCCACCTGCTGTATCTTGTTACCTGTTGTATACTGCCACCTGTTGTATCTTGTTACCTGTTGTATACTGCCACCTGCTGTATCTTGTTACCTGTTGTATACTGCCACCTGCTGTATCTTGTTACCTGTTGTATACTGCCACCTGCTGTATCTTGTTACCTGTTGTATACTGCCACCTGCTGTATCTTGTTACCTGTTGTATACTGCCACCTGTTGTATCTTGTTACCTGTTGTATACGCCACCTGCTGTATCTTGTTACCTGTTGTATACTGCCACCTGTTGTATCTTGTTACTGTTGTATACTGCCACCTGTTGTATTTTGTTACCTGTTGTATACTGCCACCTGTTGTATCTTGTTACCTGTTGTATACTGCCACCTGATGTATCTTGTTACCTGTTGTATACTGCCACCTGCTGTATCTTGTTACCTGTTGTATACTGCCACCTGCTGTATCTTAGCCTGTTGTATACTGCCACCTGATGTATCTTGTTACCTGTTGTATACTGCCACCTGCTGTATCTGTTACCTGTTGTATACTGCCACCTGTTGTATCTTGTTACCTTTGTATACTGCCACCTGTTGTATCTTGTTACCTGTTGTATACTGCCACCTGTTGTATCTTGTTACCTGTTGTATACTGCCACCTGCTGTATCTTGTTACCTGTTGTATACTGCCACCTGTTGTATCTTGTTACCTGTTGTATACTGCCACCTGTTATCTTGTTACCTGTTGTATACTGCCACCTGCTGTATCTTGTTACCTGTGTATACTGCCACCTGTTGTATCTTGTTACCTGTTGTATACTGCCACCTGCTGTATCTTGTTACCTGGTATACTGCCACCTGCTGTATCTTGTTACCTTTGCGAACGCCACCTGGATCTTGTTACCTGTTGTATACTGCCACCTGTTGTATCTTGTTACCTGTTGTATACTGCCACCTGCTGTATCTTGTTACCTGTTGTATACTGCCACCGCTGTATCTTGTTACCTTGTATACTGCCACTGCTGTATCTTGTTACCTGTTGTATACTGCCACCTGCTGTATTTGTTACCTGTTGTATACGCACCGTTGTATCTTGTTACCTGTTGTATACTGCCACCTGCTGTATCTTGTTACCTGTTGTATACTGCCACCTGCTGTATCTTGTTACCTGTTGTATACTGCCACCTGCTGTATTGTTACCTGTTGTATACCGCCACCTGCTGTATCTTGTTACCTGTTGTATACTGCCACCGCTTGTTACCTGTTGTATACTGCCACCTGTTGTATCTTGTTACCTGTTGTATACTGCCACCTGCTGTATCTTGTTACCTGTTGTATACTGCCACCTGCTGTATCTTGTTACCTGTTGTATACTGCCACCTGCTGTATCTTGCCTCTTGATGTGTCGTACTGTACTGTGCTCTAATTATTTTGTTGCTGTTCCTGTTCGCTTCTTAAAGCTGTACTGTACTTTACTGTACCTGTTCAGCACTATATATTGGGTATTGCTATTTGACTACACAAGTCCCATACTGTACCATAATGTACTGTGTGCTGCACTATACATGCTGAGTTGCTGCTATCTGCTTCGCATATCCCTGATTGTACCCTGCTGTATCGTGCTGTACACCAGGCTGCTGTTGATTGCTGCACACGTCCCTAGTGGGTCGTGAGGCACAGAAAATGTTGGTGTGTTTAAAGGTAAGTGTGAGAAGTGAGGCTGTGTGTTATGTTTGTTATGGTGTGTTTGTGTGTGTGTGTGTGTGTGTGTGTGTGTGTGGTTAGGTTAGGTTAGCGTTATTGTGGTTATTCGAAATATACTTTCCCTTGATAAATCACGAAACCCTTGAGTAGATCTCTTTTAATAAATGTTTCCTTTTTTTTTTATTCGTGAAATAAAAGAAAACGCTTCAAACAAATTGGAGATCAAAAGCAATCCTAATTAGTCTAGTAAGTGAACGATATATTAAGAATCAGTCATAATCCACAATAAAAAAAAATTTGGTTTTATGTTTTCCATGAATAAAAGACGATTTTTTTTATGTTTCGATCTATATGAAATTGTTTTAGTTCAGTAACTTAAAAACGGGTCTCCAGGGATCAACACACAAATTTAGTCGGCAGCTTCGTACAACCGATCAATTAAGCTTAGTTTCATGTACAGCTTTATGTAACAGAGCTATATGTACAGCTTTGAATTATCGGCTGGGTCGTAGGAATATAGATAAAGGTCGTAGGAATATACTGTTGGCAAGGGTCATAGGAATATAGGCAAGGGACATAGGAATATAATGGGCGGTTGTGGGAATATAGGCAAGGGTCGTAGGAATATAGGCAATCATAGAATATAAAGGGTCATAGGAATATAGGCAAGGGGTCATAGAATATAGGCAAGGGTCAGGAATAAGGATAAGGGTCGTAGGAATATAGGCAAGGGTCATAGGAATATACAGTGGGTATAGGAATATAGGCAAGGTATATAGGCAAGGGTCAGGGAATATAGGCAAGGGTCGTAGGAATATAGGCAAGGGTACATAGGAATATACTGTTGGCAAGGGTAGTAGGAATATAGGCAAGGGTCGTAGGAATATAGGCAAGGTCATAGGAATATAGGCAAGGGTCATAGGAATATAGGCAAGGGTCATAGGAATATAGGCAAGGGTCATGGGAATATAGGCAAGGTACATAGGAATATACTGTTGGCAAGGGTAGTGAATATAGGCAAGGGTCATAGGAATATAGGCAGGACATAGGAATATAGGCAAGGGTCATAGGAATATAGATAAAGGTCGTAGGAATATAGGCAAGGTCATAGGAATATAGGCAAGGGTCATAGGAATATAGGCAAGGGTCATAGGAATATAGGCAAGGTACATAGATATACTGTTGGCAAGGGTAGTGGGAATATAGGCAAGGGTCATAGGAATATAGGCAAGGGACATAGGAATGGCAAGGGTCATAGGAATATAGATAAAGGTCGTAGGAATATAGGCAAGGTCATAGGAATATAGGCAAGGGTCATAGATATAGGCAAGGTCATAGGAATATAGGCAAGGGACATAGGAATATAGGCAAGGGTCGTAGGAATATAGGCAAGGGTCGTAGGAATATAGGCAAGGGACATAGGAATATAGGCAAGTTTTAGGAATAGGCAAGGGTCATAGGAATATAGGCAAGGGACATAGGAATATAGGCAAGGGTCATAGGAATATAGGCAAGGGTCGTAGGAATAAGGCAAGGGTCGTAGGAATATAGGCAGGTCATAGGAATATAGGCAAGGGACATAGGAATATAGGCAAGGTCGTAGGAATATAGGCAAGGTTCATGGAATATAGGCAAGGGACAGGAATATAGGTAAGGGTTTAGGAATATAGGCAAGGGTCATAGGAATATAGGCAGGGACATAGGAATATAGGCAAGGTCATAGGAATATAGGCAAGGGACATAGGAATATAGGCAAGGGTCATAGGAATATAGGCAAGGGTCGTAGGAATATAGGCAAGGGTCGTAGGAATATAGGCAAGGGTCATTAGGAATATAGGCAAGGGACATAGGAATATAGGCAGGTCATAGGAATATGGCAGGGTCATAGGAATATAGGCAAGGTACATAGAATATACTGTTGGCAAGGGTAGTGGGAATATAGGCAAGGTCATAGGAATATAGATAAGGTCATAGGAATATAGGCAAGGGTCATGGAATATAGGCAAGGTACATAGGAATATACTGTTGGCAAGGGTAGTGGGAATATGGCAAGGGTCGTAGGAATATAGGCAAGGTCATAGGAATATAGGCAAGGGTCATGGAATATAGGCAAGGTTATAGGAATATGGGCAAGGGTCCTGGAATATAGGCAAGGGTCGTAGGAATATAGGCAAGGGTCGTAGGAATATAGGCAAGGTCATAGGAATATAGGCAAGGGTCATAGGAATATAGGCAAGGGTCATAGGAATATGGGCAAGGGTCCTAGGATTATAGGCAAGGGTCGTAGGAATATAGGCAAGGGTCATAGGAATATAGGCAAGGGTCATGGGAATATGGGCAAGGGTCCTAGGAATATATTCAAGGGTCATAGGAATATAGGCAAGGTCATAGGAATAGGCAAGGGTCATAGGAATATAGGCAGGCTCGTAAATATGGGCAAGGGTCCTAGGAATATAGGCAAGGGTCATAGGAATATAGGCAAGGCTCGTAGGAATATGGGCAAGGTCCTAGGAATATAGGCAAGGGTCGTAGGAATATAGGCAAGGGTCATAGGAATATAGGCAAGGCTCGTAGGAATATAGGCAAGGTCCTAGGAATATAGGCAAGGGTCATAGGAATATAGGCAAGGCTCGTAGGAATATAGGCAGGGTCCTAGGAATATAGGCAAGGGTCGTAGGTATATGGGCAAGGGTCCTGGAATATAGGCAGGGTCATAGAATATAGGCAAGGCTCGTAGGAATATAGGCAAGGGTCCTAGGAATAGGCAAGGGTCATAGGAATATAGTCAAGGCTCGTAGGAATATAGGCAAGGGTCCTAGGAATATAGGCAAGGGTCCTAGGAATATAGGCAAGGGTCGTAGGTATATGGGCAAGGGTCCTAGGAATATAGGCAAGGGTCGTAGGAATATAGGCAAGGGACATAGGAATATACTGTTGGCAAGGGTCCTAGGAATATAGGCAAGGGTCGTAGGAATATGGACAAGGGTCATAGGAATATACGCAAGGGTCGTAGGAATATGGGCAAGGGTCATAGGAATATATCAGGAGAAGTCATACGTCAAATCTCACTGATGACCAAGTTTATTTACCCGATCAGTGTTCACATCCCAGCAACATTATGGTCAAACGCAACGCACAGTGGTTTAGTATTACGTTATCTAGTACCGTATATACTAAAGCCTTATAGTGTAAGTTTGAATGAAGATGTCACGTCTTGGCATGCACTTAAAGGAGAGAGAGAGAGAGAGAGAGAGAGAGAGAGAGAGAGAGAGAAATAACTAACTAATAATTGTAAAATAGAGAGATAGAAAGAAAAACAGATAAAATAAACAGACAAAGACAGACAGGTATTTGACCTGCGTAAAATGTTCTCGTCAATGTGTATTTGTTCTCTTGTAGGAAAAAAAGAAGGAAATGACCAATTCCTTACATTATTATTTTCCTGCTCACGTTGTTGTGTATAAACTCCTTCCTCATGCCCCCCCCCCATCCTCACCCATTATTTTCCTCCCCATGTCGTCAAGAATTCCCCCATCTTGTCCTCCTTGCTCCCTCCCATTATTTTCCTGCCCACGTTAGTCTAAGGCAAAAACAACAAGATGGTAAATCCTATTCTGTGATGTCTTTTTGGGATTAAGGTGTGTGTGTGTGTGTGTGTGTGTGTGTGTGTGTGTGTGTGTGTGTGTGTGTGTGTGTGTGTGTGTGTGTGTGTGTGTGTGTGTGTGTGTGTGTAAAGCTGAAGGGCGACATTAACGTAAAGAAGCACATGGAGAAAGCAGGAGACAGACGGAAGAGATAAACAAATAGAAACTAAAAATAAGAATCAGACACAGAAAAAAACAAGATGATGGACATACATAGATACATACATACATACATACATACATACATTACATCCATCTATCCATCCATCCATACATGCATACATACATACATACATACATACATACATACATACATTACATCCATCCATCCATACATACATACATACATACATACATACATACATACATACATACATACATACATACATACATACATACATACATACAGAAAGAGAGAAAGAAAGAAAGAGTTAAAAATCACTAATGCATGTCTCTCGTCCTTGAAACAATCACATCAATAACACCTATGAGAGATAGCGACGTCAATTGTTACTCATATCCTGCCGTGTTGCCGCGTCAATAACAACACGATGGCCTTGGTGGTAATTCAGTATTGTTATTATTTTATTTTTCGATTTTAATGACGTTGTTTACTCTTATGTCTTGCCTGAAAGGAGAGAGAGAGGGGGGGGGTAATAACTAGAGGAGGGATAAAGTAGAAATAGAATGAGAAAGAAACAGGAACAGGAAGTTAAACATAGATAAAGAGAGAGAGAGACAGAAGCAACTAATAGATAAATAAAAAGATAGAAACAAGGCTAGATACTTGACTATAGATGTAGCTACAAAAAAAAAATATATATATATATATATACAGTATATATATATATATATATATATATATATATATATATATATATATATATATATATATATATATATATATATATATATATATATATATATATATATATATATATATATATATATATATATATATATATATATATATATATATATATATATATATATTATAAATTTGGACCATCTTATTAAACTTATTATTTTTGTAGTATAGAATTGATGAGGATAATAAAGAGAATATATATAGCTATTCATTAACATAATTAGACTTTTATTATAGTAGACAATATATATATATATATATATATATATTTATATATATGTGTGTTATACTGTATATTGGTTTAGTATATTCTTGCCTAGTTATTACCTCTCCTCACAACATCATTAAAAACACTAATTACGGTAATATCTTCCCAGTTGTGTGTAATGTTTGATGTATTAGTGGTAAATGCATTAGTGTGAGTATTTTTTTTTTAATAATTTGAGAGGAAAAGACAAATAATTGTAAAGCTAAAAACAATTAGATAAACACTGTTTCTAAGTTAAGGTTTATTACTGAACCTGGTAATGTTCACAGTATCAGATTTATGTACAGTACTTAATAACGCAATTAATTCACTATATATTCATCTGTAAACAGAGAAACCAGATACCAGATGAACAACTTTGTTATAGAGAAATCTGACTGTGAGAAAGATTTAGGAGTAATGTTAAGTAGGAATCTTAAACCAAGACAACAATGTGTATTTGCTCGATGCAAAGCTAACAAAGTATTTGGGTTCATACAAAGGAGTGTTAGTTACAAGACTAGCGAGGTCAGCCTAAAACTATATCTTGTGCTTGTGAGACCTCACTTGGAGGGGGATGGCATTAGGAACCTTGAGTACAGAGTCAGATTAAAGCATCCTAATTTGCACTCCCTCGAAAAACGGAGAGTGAGGGGCGATATGATAGAGGTGTATAAAAGGAAGTCAGGGCTAAACAAAGGTGATATAACAAAGGTACTCAAACTATCTAACCAGGAGCGAACTCGTAACAATTGTTTTAAATTAAACAAATTTAGATTTAGGCGCGAAATAGGTAAACGTTGGTTTGGAAATAGAGTAGTGGACGAGTGGAACAAGTTACCGAACTTTATCATTACCCCGAACACGCTGGGTAGCTTCAAACATAGGTTGGACAGATATGTAAGCGATTGGGGTTGGTTGTAAACGGGACTGCCTAGTATGGGCCAATAGACCCGCTGCAGTTTCCTCCATTCTTATGTTTTTATGTTCTTATATGGGTACAGTTGTGGAAGTGAAGGCGGTCGAGTGTAGTGCCAGTCACTCTGTCTCCTTCCGTATCAAAGGTTTAGTATACTGTACAGGACCTTAGAGTAACCGTTATCGAGGACTTATAAGGTGCATTCAAGTGTATGGAGAGAAACAGTTCCATTTGTCTTCTGACCTGACAGTGACAGCCCATACGTCACAACACACAGCCCATACTTAACAGCTCACAGCCCACAGCACACATGCTGTCTGATTTCAGTGATTAGAGGATGGAATACAGTATAATTAATTGAATAAGTAAATTTACATTAACACATATTGATTAGAGTATCAACAAACAAACTGCTCTAACATCAACACCCATTTTCTGTAAACAAAATAAACATTTCATAATTTGATAATGTTTTTGTGTTATTGTACATGTTATTTATTATACCCACATGTTACTTTACCGTAGTTGTTGATGTTACTTTACCGTGGTTGTTGATGTTACTTTACCGTGGTTGTTGATGTTACTTTACTGTGGTTGTTGATGTTACTTTACCGTGGTTGTTGATGTTACTTTACCGTGGTTGTTGATGTTACTTTACCGTGGTTGTTGATGTTACTTTACCGTGGTTGTTGATGTTACTTTACCGTGGTTGTTGATGTTACTTTACCGTGGTTGTTGATGTTACTTTACCGTGGTTGTTGATGTTACTTTATGTTACTTTACCGTGGTTGTTGATGTTACTTGTGTTGTTGTTTGTTGATGTTACTTTACCGTGTTTGTTGTGGTTGTTGATGTTACTTTACTTTACCGTGGTTTGTTGATGTTACTTTACCGTGGTTGTTGTGTTGTTTCTGTGGTTGCTGCTGTTAATTTACCGTGTTTGTTGATGCTACTTTACCCTTACCGTCCTCCTCCTTACCCTCTCCCCCTTCTACTACCTCTTCATCCCCTTCAACCTTTTTTTCCTACTCCTCCTCCTCCTCTTTTTCTCCTCCTCCTCCTCCTCACCCTCTTCTCCCACTACCTCTTCATCTTTTTACACTCTTTTCCTCCTCCTCTTCCTCTTGCTTAAGGTAGGTTCCTCGCCCCAACTTAAGGAGGAAAAATGGCCCGCAAGTCTGATTCAGAAACGCTCTTAGAGTTAAATTGTATTATGAATGTTATATACTAAATGAAGGCAGGCAGTTAATGTGTAGTGTGGCGTATCTTTGATGTCATTTTTAACGTCATATTCAGTATTTTATAGCAAGTAAGCTAGTTAGACGCGTTCTAATATGCAGTATATTCATTTACAAAAAAAAACTAAATATAAAATACGAGTATCTGAGAATTTAGGACTTAGCTATTTATGAATTTTGGTGTCGTATTTATTTATTTTTCTTTCATCAGCTAAAAGTGTTTCCCCTTTAATAAAAATTCGTTTTCGTTTATTAGTTCATAAAAAAATCGGGTATTAATAGTCGGTGCAAATTTTTGGGTTATATATGAGGTCAATCTTTGTGGCGTTTATTTTGAGGTCATTTGGTGATGCGATATTTAGGTCGTGGGAATGATGTGTTCTGTTTGTTTATTATTGGTGTCATTCTCCTTCTTCTTCTTCTTCTTCTTCTTCTTCTTCTTCTTCTTCTTCTTCTTCTTCTTCTTCTTTTTCTTGTGCGTGAATAACATTTTCTATTTTGTAAGTTGTAAGTGGTTTTTCAGTTTAACAAATTTATTGACAAAGCTTGTACTACAGTTTGCCTATTCTGAGTAATTCAGTCAGGTCTTGACACTGAGGGTGGTATCACTTCTCACTGCCACGCAGGACAGAGGTTCATACACAAAGAAATACATCATATTCATTAACAGCTATATATGTATAGAGGTCAGATTCATGTGGGTAATGTCACTCTTCACTGCCATACAGGACAAACGTTTGTACACAAAGAATGCATCATATTCATTGACACTATATATAGATCAGATTCATATGGGTAATGCCACTGTTCACTGCCACGCAGGACAGAGGTTCGTACACAAAGGAGGATATACATCATATTCATTAGCAGTATATATAGGTCAATGGTTCACATACAGTGGAGTCATATTCTAATTGAAGACTTAATCAGTGTGGGCTAGCAAATTTGGGATAAACAGCAAGAATGTCCTCAAGCACCCGTGATTCAATGTAGTAATTACATAGTTTAAGATTCAATAAGTTAGGTGGCCTGAAGTCTTTGACAGTGTCACATTCAATAATATAGTGTTCAAGTGTATGCCTTAGAGATTTATCACAAAGTTTACATGCTGAGTGTTCAGGTATGGGTACAGCGTTACTAACTTGCCAGATGTGTCTGTATCCTAGCCTAATTCTGGCCACGACTACATCACATTGTCTGTAAGTGGTGGCGGTATAGTTTATTTTATGATCGATTTCTGTTAGGTTCTTAAATATTGTAGGCTATAAATTTGCACTGTACTGTATATAGATTATATATTTTACTCTTGTGTTATCATACTTTTGTTCTATTATATACTCAATTTTATATCTTTTGTTTCCTCTTATTTAACTTTTTAACCTTTCTATTGTTTTCATATTTACAAATTTCTGTATATAGCGTATTATTGTCATCTTATTTTTAGATTTTTTCTTTTTTAACAAGTGATTTATATTCCTCTTCATGTATCGTCATGTTGCGTATTCATACGAATTTATTGGATTGTGTGTGTATGTCTTTCATTCGTGTTACTTGATGGTATGTATTTATTGGTTCGCCTTCAAGTGTCTTTCATTCGTGTTAGGTGAGTTTACAGGGAGGAGTGAGAGGCGCGGGTGACAACAACAAATGTCATCGTTTGTTTTATCCTTTAATTTCTGTCTCGGGAGCTGTCCGTGTTTATGTTGTTGTTGTTTGTTGTTGTACACTCATGAATAATGTGTTGCTCCTATTGGGTGTACATGTGTGTGTGTGTGTGTGTGTGTGTGTGTGTCACTAGGACCTTCACTGCACACACATGAAAACTAAGTACTGTATACTGTGTGCGGTGTGCATATTCCTGAATATATATTCTCTCTCTCTCTCTCTCTCTCTCTCTCTCTCTCTCTCTCTCTCTCTCTCTCTCTCAGAACTTGAAATCTCGACTTGAAGGCAATTGTTGGTAAGAAAACATCACTCCCACAGAAAAAAAAATGCAATAGTCAAGTCAGTAAACCCGATGTTATTTGTAGACTGATCTAGCGACCCGGATGTAGGCCTTCGGGTGTGTTCGTTTATCTGTCTTTTTTTCCAGAGAATAAATTTTGTAACGACACGACTTGATGAAACGTAAATTCCCGACAGCTAATGTAACTCACTGTGTCTGAGGTCAAAAATACAAAGGAAGTCAAAGGTCACGTTTGCCAACAAGAATATTGCACTGGTCTACATGATTATTTCTGTAACCAGTTATACAGTTTCAAATATGTCTATTATAATAATAAGTTAAATGCATATTGTGTTGTTCTGTAACATCAGATTTTGATTTTATGGACGTGGTAAGAATTCCCTTCTGCACAGTCTTCAAGGCGGCTATACCAAGTACCCATGCTTCTTGTGCCCCTGAGACAGCTGGGCAGACAGCAGGTACTTTGTTCAGAAGGATTGGCCGCCTAGACTGCAGTTCTTGCCAGGAACTAGAAATGTCTTAACTGTTCCTTTAGTAGATCCGAAGAAGATTCTGTTACCGCCACTACACATCAAGAGTCTTATGAAAAACTTCGTCAAAGCCCTCAACAAGGAAAATTGAGGCTTTCAAGTACCTAGTCAGGAAATTCCCACGGATCAATGAAGCAAATTTGAAATCTGGCATTTTTGTGGGACCACGAATTCGTGACCTTCTCAAAGACTCTACTTTTGAGAGCAATATGAATGATGTTGAGTTGAAAGCTTGGCTTGCTTTCGAAGCTGTTGTCCAGAAATTTCTGGGAAACTTTCGAGCTCCGGAATACAAACAGCTACAGTAGTTCAGAATAAGACAGACGGTGTTCATGATTTAGGACAGGGATTCCCAAGCATTTTCCAGTGAGACCCCGTCTAGTACTGTCGCCTATCCAGTGCGACCCCAAGTCATTACATATGCTGTATGTATGAGGGTCCTTAGAGTAAATACGGACATATTGATAAACGTATTTAACTGTAAAAACAAGTTAGGAAAATGTATTACAAATTGAGAAGTCTAAAAGTAATCACTGGCAGAAACAGGCTACAACTCTGTCATGTTTAATGTGTGCCATTATAATTATGATCATTTAACGTTCGATACGTGGGGATATAATTACATGGTTAAGCAACACAACATACAGTTTTCTTAGTTACATCTCTGTCATACTGGACGTATTTCGTATTTGATTTGTGTGCATCATCATATAATTAATTTTCATTACAAGTTACATCAGTCATCATTCATATGTAACGTGTGTGCATTATCATGTAATAAATTTTCTGTTAATTTGGGTATAATTATGTGATTAAACAGCATAGCATTCAAAGTTTAAGTTTGATATACAGTTACAGTGAATAATTTTTTATAAACACCATTGACGAGAAAACTGCCTCACAGATTTCCAAATTAAATATCAGAACCTTAATAGCTCGATTTTTAACCGCTGAATGTCAATTTGATAAATAACCCAAAACATTGATATGTCATCATAGATGGCAAAATTCACCCTTGCCTTGTTGTCTGCCTGTTATTTCGAGGACAAAAGAGCCACACTGTTTTACATCTGTCTTGGACAGAAACTGAATAAAATCCATAGATTCAGTAAACAACTCGGGGAATCTATCATTGAAATTTGTTGCCATTTTTTTTTTGTCTGCATCCATGGGAAGTACAGAGTGCATTGAGCTGAGAACAATTCAAAGAAAGGAGTGTGAATTTTCTGCTGCATAGCGTGTCATCAGCGTTCGCCTTCCCTGGACTGACCTGACTTGACACAAGGAGAGTAACTACATTATTCCCTTGACAATAGTTTATGGTCTCGACTTAACGAGACAGCACCTGTCGGCCACGTCCTTCAGTCCTTGACACCTGAACTATGAGCTTTATGGGACCCCATCGACCCCTGACCTCTATGCGACCCCTGTATGGGCCAGTCGGCCTCCTGCAGTATCCCACTTTCTTATCTTGCGATCCCATTTGGGGTCACGACCCCGTGTTTGGGAACCACTGATCTAGGATGTAGCATGAGTGTGAAAATGAACTTTTCGAATTCCCACTTGCGTATTTTCTGATAACTGTGGGAAGTACAATGAAGAGCAAGGTGAGCGGTTTCACCAGGATATTGTGGAGCAGAGGTACTAAAGGCACTGGAACGTCAGCATAATGGCTGACTACTGCTGGTGCCTGAAATGTGATGAACCGTACGCAGCAAACATTCGGAAATCAGACAGGCCGCATTTCTATACATCCAACTGAATCTGAGTTCATGCATTTTAATTTATAGTACATTTTAATATGCCACTTCACTAATAAAACATGCAGTGCTACATTGTTTTTTGTTTCTCAAAGACAGTACTTTCTTCAAATGTACTATTTAAAGAAATTATAATGTGAATTTTGTATAAAAAAAAACCTAATGTGATAGACAAAATCTACTTACATATTCTGGAAGAGCGTTCATAAAGTGTGTAAAATAACCTAAATTCGTTTATATATCGTTTTAAACAACTTAAATTTAAATCAGTCCATGAGTGGTAGAATCTTTCCCCATCTTTTGGCGGAGCGGTTGTAGGAGGAACACACACAGCACACATATAGAATTGTTCCCCAAGGTCGAGACTGAGTTTTATTCCTCGAGGTTTGGGATTTTTTCTTTTGTGGAGAGACGGCTGTCCGGCGCTGGTCACCGACTTGTTTACGTTATTATCAACCATTATGGTTACCGGTGTTTGATAAAGTCACTAATGAGGTAAATTAGAATATTGTCCTTGAGAAATAAAGTAAGTTAGAATTTTATACTGTACTGTTTAAATATGGGCCCACACTGTACATCAACTACACCATCACCTTCTGTACACTACATCAACTACACCAGACATGGGCAACCTCTCCTCAGTCATGGGCCGCATTACGATTTAGCTATTTTTCTGGAGGTCAACCCAGC
Source organism: Homarus americanus (assembly GCF_018991925.1). Classification (NCBI taxonomy): domain Eukaryota; kingdom Metazoa; phylum Arthropoda; class Malacostraca; order Decapoda; family Nephropidae; genus Homarus; species Homarus americanus. The sequence goes on along the minus strand of NW_024716703.1, from coordinate 18,123,341 downwards.
GAAATTGTATCCTACCTAACCCAGAACAGGGGCGGATCCAGGAATCTCAAAAAGGGGGGTCCAAAAAGTTGTGGGTGGGGAAACATGGCGAGCACAGCGAGTCCACCCAGCTGTTTTTTGGGGGAGGGGCTGTAAGCCTCCCATAATTTTGTTTAAATCTGACCAATATCATGGTCATTTTTAAGCCATGTGCACTTGATATTAACCTACTTAAAGTATAATTTGGCCCCCATAAATTTGTTTATCATATACAAACTAATTTAAATTAAGTTGTAGCTATAAAACAAAAAGTTATCTCTATTTAGTCAAAAACGTCTGATACTTTGTAAAAGCTTAATCGTAGACTATTTGGTCCTGGCCATTACACTAAATAGAGATAATTGCCTAATACCGGCGATCATGTACCTCATCATTAGGTATTAAAGAATTGTTTAATAGAAAACTTAAATTAACTTAACCTAACCTTAACTAATATTACCCATATGTTATTAATTATTGTCTTCGTGTTTAATACAGGATAGTAATCATGGGTGATATGTTATTATGATATATTCTAAAAATGTAAAAGTTAACAACATAAGTTTGGGAGAAAAGCAAATATATTTAAGGTTCTTTAAAACAACAATAAAGACTTAAACTATACAGATGAGAGGAGAGCAAATATCTTTATCTTTTATTTTATGTTGCTAAAGCAGTATGTATGAAAGTGGTGGTAATAAGCTTTCTTACAGGGCTGCAAACATCTCAAATCCTGATTATTAGGGAGCCAAATAGCCTCTCTCTCTCTCTCTCTCTCTCTCTCTCTCTCTCTCTCTCTCTCTCTCTCTCTCTCTCTCTCTCTCTCTCTAAAAGTAGAATAGTTTTTTGTCCATGCATTAAGATGAATTAAAATTTAGTTTTTACCTTTAAGCATGTAGGATGAGTCTGGATGACGGATCAAAGATTGTGTTTTCAAATTCGTCTTTGCACAGTGATTTATTTTAAGATAAAGGAGAATATAAATGGTTGCTAAATCATCCTGAACATAAAACGTTATAAAAAGGGTTAAAAATACTTAAAACTTATTAAAACCAACATAATAGATTTAAAACAATTTTTTTTTGTATATAAACCAATTTTTTTGGCCATCCCTGCCATACCATAATACCATAACATAAAAAAGCATACCATAATTTAATCTAAACTAACCTAACCTAATCTAATCTAACCTAATATGATCCGACAGGTAGAATTAGGGTGGTTAATCATCAGGTGAAATAAGCTTTGAGAGCTAATCTTCAGGTGATCCACATTGTTTTAACCAATTAATAGCGTAGGGAAGATCAGTCAAATGTCGTTGTCTCTCTCATTTACATCGAACATGAGCCAATAGTGTGAGGTGTTTTCTATAATCTCTACCGTTATTGTGAAGATTTCCCCAACCTGCGGCAAAATAAGATTACCCCCAACCTGCGGCATTACTGTAAATTTACCCCCAGCCTGCTGCAATTAACCTGCAGCATTAGAATTTACCCCAACCTGCGGCATTACTGTGAAGCGGCATTTATTACCCCAAAGATTTACCTGCGGCACTGTAAATTTACTAACCTGCATTACTGTGAAGATTTACCCAACCTGCGGCATTACTGCAAAGATTTACCCCAACCTGCGGCATTACTGTGAACATTTACCCCAACCTGCGGCATTATTGTGAAAGATTTACCCCAACCTGCGGCATTACTGTGAAGATTTACGCCAACCTGCGGCCAATATAGTGAAGATTTACCCCCAACCTGCAGCATTACTGTGAATTACCCCCAACTGTGAAGATTTACCCCAACCTGCGGCATTACTGTAAGATTTACCCCAACCTGCGGCACGTGAAGATTTACTAACCTTAACCTTGGCATTACTGGCGGTTACCCCACCCGGTGCTAAGATTGATGAGATTTACCCCAACCTGCGGCATTACTGTGAAGATTTACCCCCAACCTGCGGCATTACTGAAGATTTACCCCCAACCTGCGGCATTACTGTGAAGATTTACCCCCAACCTGCGGCATTACTGTGAAGATTTACCCCCAACCTGCGGCATTACTGTAAAGATTTACCCCCAACCTGCGGCATTACTGTGAAGATTTAACCCCAACCTGCGGCATTATTGTGAAGAGTTACACCCAACCTGCGGCATTACTACGTGAATATACTGAATGAATGTAAATCAGAGTGTTGGCGAGTCAGTGGTCTGGCTGGGCACCATTAAAGACTCTCTCGCACCTTTATGGCCTGAAAGGGGGCTTGTGGCGTCTGACAACTTGACCCATTTAGAGATAATGTTTTTCTCCTGTGTTACATTCTTATATCGGGACGGAGGAGAATATATATCTCTCTCTCTCTCTCTCTCTCTCTCTCTCTCTCTTATCTTTTTAATTAATTTAGATATTAATTGATAGACACTGTACTTGGTAAAATTCTTCATCTATCTTCATCAATCAGTTGTGAGTTTGGTGTTTGTTTGCTTGTCTGTCGTTCTGAGTAATGATTCTATGACTACCTTCACGTTTTCAGGTATTATTATTATTATTATTATTATTATTATTATTATTATTATTATTATTATTATTATTTTATTGTTATTATTTTTATTATTATTATTATTATTATTATTATTATTATTATTATTATTATTATTATTGTATTGTTATTTTTATTATTATTATTAATGTTATTGTTGTTGTTGTTGTTGGTCTTATTATTATTATTATTATTATTATTATTATTATTATTATTATTATTATTATTATTATTATTATTATTATTATTATTATGATTATTATTATTATTGTTATTATTATTATTATTATTACGGAAGGCTCATAGTATATTTACTTTTGTTACTGTTGTTCAGTGGGCTAAAAGTTAACGAACAAAACCATAGCGGTAATAATCAGCTTCGTGAGTGCCAACTTTGTCACTGTAAACAATGCTAAAACAGCACCGACGCAACAATAACAGCCACCGACGCAACAATAACAGCACACAAAAGAGCAATGCCGGTAATAGAAGTAGCTACTGTACCGCCACCACTAACGGTACCTGGAATAACAGCAACGATGTTAACGGCAGAAACAGTGGTAGTAGTTGTAGTAGAAGTAGTAGTAGTAGTAGTAGTAGTAGTAGTAGTAGTAGTAGTAAAAGCAACAGTATCAATAATAGCTAGGGAAACATTAAAGATGATCTCTCTTACATATAATAGCGATATACAATAAGTGTTTCAGTTTAGTGTAAGTGAATGTAAAGTATTACCCATGTATGAGGCAAGATTCTCTCTTCCTTTCCTAAGTAAATTATCTCAAAACACCTATGGATCAACATTTTACAGTACTGTCTATATAAGTTCATTGCAAACCTATTGTAGTTATCAGTGTATACTCGTGTATATATATATATATATAGTTTTTTTTTATTCATTCCACTCGACGGAATTCCGCAACACGCTCGTAATTTTTTTCCCTCTGGTCTATCTCCACTAAAATTTAATAATGTTTCAGTTGTATTCCATATTTTTCTACACATTTTTCTAAATTGGTATCGAAAAAACATCGCTCCATCACCACTAGAATAGTGAGGTTGGAAATAGAGTTTGGTAAAGCAGTTGGCAGGCAGAGTATTGGCCTGGCTACAGTGATTATAACACAGGTGTGTGGTGGCCAGGCTACAGTGATTATAACACAGGTGTGTGGTGACCAGACTACAGTGATTATAACACAGGTGTGTGGTGACCAGACTACAGTGATTATAACACAGGTGTGTGGTGGCCAGGCTACAGTGATTATAACACAGGTGTGTGGTGACCAGACTACAGTGATTATAACACAGGTGTGTGGTGGCCAGGCTACAGTGATTATAACACAGGTGTGTGGTGGCCAGGCTACAGTGATTATAACACAGGTGTGTGGTGACCAGACTACAGTGATTATAACACAGGTGTGTGGTGGCCAGACTACAGTGATTATAACACAGGTGTGTGGTGGCCAGGCTACAGTGATTATAACACAGGTGTGTGGTGACCAGACTACAGTGATTATAACACAGGTGTGTGGTGACCAGACTACAGTGATTATAACACAGGTGTGTGGTGGCCAGGCTACAGTGATTATAAACACAGGTGTGTGGTGGCCAGACTACAGTGATTATAACACAGGTGTGTGGTGACCAGACTACAGTGATTATAACACAGGTGTGTGGTGGCCAGGCTACAGTGATTATAACACAGGTGTGTGGTGGCCAGGCTACAGTGATTATAACACAGGTGTGTGGTGGCCAGGCTACAGTGATTATAACACAGGTGTGTGGTGGCCAGACTATAGTGATTATAACACAGGTGTGTGGTGGCCAGGCTACAGTGATTATAACACAGGTGTGTGGTGGCCAGGCTACAGTGATTATAACACAGGTGTGTGGTGGCCAGACTATAGTGATTATAACACAGGTATGCATTAGTAATAACTACACAGTTGTATATTAACACCGCAACAAAAAGAACATCACCACCTATACTACAGTAATTACACAGCCACTCAGGTATACCCCAGGTAAAAACAGGTATCGAAGCTGCAACACCTGAAGGCCTGAACCACATTCCTGGCATTCTGTATTTCATTATCCCGCGTAACATTATATTTACTTTTATTCCTTTTCTGTGATTTTTTTAACCATGTATATTATTTTAGTTTATTTAGTACATAATATAATATAATTTCAGATCACAATGTTTTCTGTAATATCGAGACTAAATCACGAAATATGTGGGATGAAAATACTGGAGTTAAACATGGTGTAGCGACATGGTTAAGGCGTTGGTACTCTATGATATATAAAATGTAGTGATTTTTAATGGAGATGTGACGTGTATGATATAAAAAGTTAACTTACATAATATGATGTTAATTTTATATATAATGTGGCAGATTTATATATAAATAGAGGTTTTTACAATACGGGAGCAGCTCATTTCTAGCATTATGACAGTGCCTTATATATGATGGGTATATATGACGTAATACCTCAATATTTAACGCTAGAGCTTAATATGTGTGTGATGTTTTAACCAATACTAACTCCCCTTCCCTTGTGTCCCCCCACAGAGAGAACGCGACGCTCTGGGACAACTTCCACCTGAGTATCTCCCGTGACGAGCTGTACGGCGGCGAGGACCCTACCGTCAACAGGCTCCTGCAGCAGGTGGCCACTATGCCCATCAGCCACATCAGTAAGTTCCTGCTGCGCCTCCGTCGTGTGTTGTTGCTGTTGTGGTGAAGTAGTTAGTCATCACCAACCCTTCAATGGTGCTACTATAGTGCTTCCATAGTCACTCAGTCACCACTCCACCTCCAATTGTGCTACTCTAGTGGTATCATCATTACTGCGTCACTACCACAAGATCACAGGTGCTACTATAGTGTTAACAACCACTATAATGCTTCCCTAGTCACACCTTCCAAGCAATATGACATCCTTTGTACAATATAATATTTCAAATACCATCAAATTCCACCATTCACATTTTTATAACAAATAAAAAATCGTCCATAATGTTGTAGTACAGATATATCGAAAATTAATGTGAGCTGTCATTTGTAAAGCTCTAACTACGTGTGGGCATTTGTTATTTTTCACTTTGTTCGAGTTAAAAAATGAAGATGTTTCTGATTAAAAACTTTAGTGTATCGTTCAGTTTACTCAAAAGAACGTCTCTGGTGTATGATTTGATTCTTATACTTAAAAGAGCGTGGTTGATGTGTAATAGGTTAAGTCTTTTGTTTGGAAGAAAATTTGACAAGACAAGAGATTCCAAACCTTCCTCGAAGACGTTAGATTCTTAGACAAGGAAGTTGTGTGTTAGGGTGCAGGAGAAGAGTTCACGAGGGGAGGAAGATAAAGGAGAGTAGGGGAAGAGGAACAGGAAAAAGGAGGTTAGAGGTGAGGAAGGGAAGAGGTGAATTAGGTTAGAGGGAGTGAACGCTGGGATAAAAGAAAAGTAGGAAAGCATGATAAAGGAAATGAAGAGAGCAGAGGAAAGGGGCAAGTGGTAAAGGAGGAAGGAGGTAATATAATGAAATATACGTACGCTATCAAATAAGTGACCGCTTCCTATTTTTCCATGGTCTCCCCTCGTAGAGAATGTTAAGAGAAGAGGATGGGGGAAACTTGTCTGAAAATAACAATATACGCTTACTATTATATTGACCCCTGATCTCTGACATTCGGTACTGGAGCCAAACACTCAACCTTAGATAATAATTAAACATTCCATTGGAAACTGATAATTAATATCCCTCGACATTTGTGAGATATTTGGCTGTCAAAAAAAATAAGTTTGACATAGATTGAAAGAAAATATATAGTCCGATGATCAATACAAGATGAATTGATATAGAGAGGACCTTGCCATGACACCTCACTGCTGAAGGTGTTGTAGGCGGTAAGCGGCTGCACCTACGAGTAATGATCCCATATTCCTTGTTCTCTTACACCTTCATTAACATTTCCTATTAACTTGTTGTGCGAGTAGTGCGAGAACGTATCTAGTTACGATAGATTCTAAGTGTATTTTCGGTGTGTGTGTGTGTGTGTGTGTGTGTGTGTGTGTGTGTGTGTGTGTGTGTTGTTGTTGTTGTTGTTGTTGTTGTTTAAGCTTCTATTTGTGTCAGAAGGAAAGTAAGTTAGGGATATCTCTTTTAATGTCAGCAGTTACGAACCTTTGAGACTCGCCCCAGTGCATTACATGGCCACAGTACAGTACAGGCAGTGTTCACCAGCCTTCACTCCTGGCCACCACCACCACCCCACTCAGTGTAAATAGCCTAATGACATAATGTTAATTTTAGTAATGGTAATTATAAGTCATTACGGTATTAATACAATTATTATCCCCTCAAACAATACATAGATTATCTGCAAAAAATAAATATGAGTGCTTGTGTTACCCCTGCTCCCTGTGACCTCTGACCTCTGACCTAACTTATTTAACCTTACCCCGTGACTCTTGTGTCAGGGTGTCGCGGAGGACGTTCTCTCTCCTCACTGCCCGGGTAATTATGTAGCTCCACAAAATGATTTACAAATTCGAGATAAACTTTGTTATAACAAGTCAACCATTAAACACCAGTTTAATAAGGATTTACAGTTGACTGACAAATTGTATAAATGAATAATATATTGTAATTATCTGAACACAAGTTAATTCATTCTGGAAGCTTATTTAATTGTTCATTAATCTCGGTTAGTGTAGATAAAGTAGTTAAGTGTTTTGCATTCAGAAAGTATATATATCTTTGCTTGTGTGCTACTTTTAATAAGGATTATTACAACATAGTGATAATTATACTTTGGGGGGAAATTCATGCTGACCTGTATATAAGGACGATGATGTTGATTATCATAATATAATGTACACAGGAATATCACCATTACTAACTTAACTAAACTAATATAGGTATGTTTTGCCGATGTAATGATAGTAAACGACATATTGGATGAAAAAGAGCAAATTGGACCCTGTATGTTACTTTGTTTACATGAAATCGTAATTGGAAAAACCAAACGTCATCCGCAGTCAACTTAGACGTCAGTTGTATATAAAGACTTAGCGACACACACACACACACACACACACACACACACACACACACACACACACACACACACACACACACACACACACACACACGCGCGCGCACACACACACACACACACACACACACACACACACACACACACACACACACACACACACACACACACACACACACACACACACATATCCTCTTGCCTGAATGATGAAGCATAAGGATAAAAAAAGAAGAATGAAAATGCAAATGAAACAGACAGGAAGAGGAGCCATGAAGAGAATGGACCCCATCTTAATATACAAAGGAAGGATAACAAGGACGTAGAAGACAAATGGGAGGAGAGAGAGAGAGAGAGAGAGAGAGAGAGAGAGAGAGAGAGAGAGAGAGAGAGACCCCTGTGTATTAGGGGTGAGGTGATAGGGGTCAGAGGTTGATAAAGGTACGGATCTGTTAAAATAATGAGTCAGATCACCGAAAGAAAGTAAAATTATGAGGAGTCATATCACAGTGAAAAATATATAATTCAGGTCATAGAGAAAGTAAAGTTATGAGTCAGGTCATAGAGAAAGTAAAGTTATGAAACAGGTCATAGAGAAAGTAAAGTTACGAAACAGGTTATAGAGAAAGTAAAGTTACGAAGCAGGTTATAGAGAAAGTAAAGTTATGAGTCAGGTCATAGAGAAAGTACAGTTATGAGTCTGATCATAGAGAAAGTAAAGTTATGAAACAGGTCATAGAGAAAGTAAAGTTACGAAACAGGTTATAGAGAAAGTAAAGTTACGAAGCAGGTTATAGAGAAAGTAAAGTTATGAGTCAGGTCATAGAGAAAGTACAGTTATGAGTCTGATCATAGAGAAAGTAAAGTTATGAGTCAGGTCACAGAGAAAGTAAAGTTAGTGTGTGATTACGAAAAAGACTTAGACACTATCAACATGAATAAATGAACTGAATAAACTATGAATTCTCAATTTTAAACTGAAGATTGACATTTAGAGGCGACTGTTCCTTCACCGTGTCTGAGCTTCATGACAGTCTGCTCTGACTCGAAATTTTGGTACAATCTGGTAGTTTTAAAGGGGTGAGCTGTCTACTGTCACCTTCGATTTCCTGTCAAGAAAGTTAGATGGCTCGGGTGAAGGTCACGCTGTCTGATCTGAACTGTCTGCTACATGGAATTTACAGGAAAGGCTTTTGTATTTGACACTCTTGTTGTCGGACACTAATGAAGGCTGTGTGACACTCTTGTTGTCTGACACTACTGAAGGCTGTGTGACACTCTTGTTGTCTGGCACTACTGAAGGCTGTGTGACACTCTTCTTCCCCGACACTACTGAAGGCTGTGTGACACTCTTGTTGTCTGACACTACTGAAGGCTGTGTGACACTCTTGTTGTCTGACACTACTGAAGGCTGTGTGACACTCTTCTTCCCCGACACTACTGAAGGCTGTGTGACACTCTTGTTGTCTGACACTACTGAAGGCTGTGTGACACTCTTCTTCCCTCTGACACTACTGAAGGCTGTGTGTGACACTCTGTTGTCTGGACACTACTCTGTGTGACACTGTCTGACACTACTGAAGGCTGTGTGACACTCTTGTTGTCTGACACTACTGAAGGCTGTGTGACACTCTTGTTGTCCGACACTACTGAAGGCTGTGTGACACTCTTGTTGTCTGACACTACTGAAGACTGTGTGACACTCTTGTTGTCTGACACTACTGAAGGCTGTGTGACACTCTTGTTGTCTGACACTACTGAAGGCTGTGTGACACTCTTCTTCCCCGACACTACTGAAGGCTGTGTGACACTCTTGTTGTCTGACACTACTGAAGGCTGTGTGACGCTCTTGTTGCCTGACATTACTGAAGACTGTGTGACACTCTTGTTGTCTGGCACTACTGAAGACTGTGTGACACTCTTGTTGTCTGGCACTACTGAAGACTGTGTGATACTCTTGTTGTCTGACACTACTGAAGACTGTGTGACACTCTTATTGTCTGACATTACTGAAGACTGTGTGACACTCTTGTTCCCCGACACTACTGAAGGCTGTGTGACACTCTTGTTGTCTGACACAACTGAAGGCTGTGTGTGTTGTGTTCCTCCACTATTGATACCGTTACGTCATTACCGAGGGAAAGCTTGGATTATGTATTGTACCACATATTAACACCGCATTACTGTAGATGATATCCAATTTTTGCCACCTAAGACCCGTGGCTCTTAATACTGTACACAATAGACTGGGTACACCGTGTAAAAGAATATTTCTCTATATTGACGTTTGATATTAGATTGTTGGTCGTCACACAGCAAGAGGCTTTATACCAAAGCTACTAAAGCACTTTATACTCTTAGGGTATTGTCTCTTGTTGCCCTGGGAAGCAGATGATATAACAACGTCGTCTGCTATTGGATGATAATACGATGTGAATCAGTTTATGTAAACGGTGAGCCTCGCCGACAGCTCTTCACAGGACGCAATAACTCTGAGGATTTATATCTAAGTGTTTTGATGTTTTCCAGTCCACTCTATCCTGGTATGTACTCTTTCCAGGTACACACTCTCTACAGGCACACAGTGGAGAGCTTACTGTGTATTTACATGGAGGTCTCATGGATCTTGTTTTTCCCCGACGATGCAAGGGTCAGACACTCCTTCTCGTGAAGTTTATTTTCGAGTCTGTCCAGTGCTTGTCGTCTCAACATGTAGTGGTCAAAGTTGAACAGTGTAGAAACGGTGTTTCTTCTTTGTTTGTTACAGAATTAAAGGAATCCAGACATTCAGTTAACAGGATCTGGTTTAATCTATATGTTGACTGACAAATTTTTCTTGATGGTGAAGCGTACAGTAACTAGCGTCATTGTACTGTAAATCGTGGTAAAGTAGTACTTGCTGAAGCTCCCCAGAATTCCTCCCTCCGTCCATCTCATGGCGGCGGCCAACCCGTGTAAGAGAGATAAGACACGGGGGGTAACCTAACAAGGATTCTGTGACCGTTCTCTGGAGCAACAAGGATCATCAGGCAGTGTACACAAAGGACTTCATACCCCAGGGTGGCTCTGAGTGCACGGCGGGATACCAGGCTACACGTTGCCTGTACTCCCGTCCTATAGCCTTCACCCTGATAGCTTTACTCCATCACATTTAAGGTCTCACTACCCAGGAAATAGTGTATTAGAGACTTACTGCTAACCCCTCAACGAAATAGAAACAATTAACTACTTAGTCTTATCACAGGAGAACTTGATCTAACCAGACTCCCCCTGTGGAGACCAGCAGGAGTGAATCAGCTGATCTAAAGACCGCTGAGGCCCCATCATCTGCTTCATTACCATCAAGGGAAGACTGGCCAGAGTCACATACACGATAATTCAGCATTAATTTATCTTAATTTCCTGTGTGATGATGTAAAATGAGTTAAAACCTAATGAAAGGTTGTCAATAAGAGTTGGACTTGGAGACCAGACTATTAGATCATTAATACTTTTTGAATATTTATTGTGTCAGTCATTTAGTATATAAAGACACGAGACATACACACTGTGGGGGTATACTTAACACACCGCTCTTGGCTCTCATACACGGCCTGGGTTCCGTAGACAAGACTGCCAACTGGAGGTACAAACTTCACCCTGAACACCATAGTTGTTGATACTCAGAGTACTCGTTTAAAATGTTGCACATCACAACTGCATCATGTAAAAGTTCCTATTGCATTTAGGAGTTATTACTGGGTTTTCCTTTGTTTGTGTATTAACTCATCTTAAATTATAAACAAAGGTCCGTCTAACCAACTAAACCCTTTTGTAAATATTACTTCCTCCTCCTCCCCTCTCTACCCTTGTATTAGATTAACCTTCTCACCCCTTCCGCTCCATTACTCTACTCTCCCCTGTCTCGTCTTTCTCACCCTCTCCCTACACTTCCCTTTCTTTCTCCTCCTGCTTCCTTCTGGGGGAATTGTGGTGCTGACTGTGTCATATTGGCCTCTTCGCCTTCATCACTTGTTCTGTGCCCCATGATTAACCTGTCGTTATCCATTAATACACAAGTCACCCGCGAGAGCAATTATATGATGGAAATTTAATCTTATCAAGGAGACAGGTGTCACTTTATACACTCACACTCTCTCTCTTTATTAATCCACATTAAATAACACTATGTTCTCCACCAGGTCAGAAGGAGGGAGGTACACAGCTCAAGCTCATTATTGAGTTTATCGACGGTGGCCACTCTCTCTTCAAGCCCATGAGGTGAGTATCTGTGTGTGTGTGTGTGTGTGTGTGTGTGTGTGTGTGTGTGTGTGTGTGTGTGTGTGTGTGTGTGTGTGTGTGTGTGTGTGTGTGTGTGTGTGTGTGTGTGTGTGTGTGTGTGTGTGTGTGTGTGTGTGTGTGTGTGTGTGTGTGTGTGTGTGTGTGTGTGTGTGTGTGTGTGCTTTCTCAAGTTCATGACCGACACATGGTAGAGCAAATCATAAGTAAACATTTTACTGGTAGGACACGTAGTGATGATATATCTCTCATCGTCTTATTGAATCCTGAGGCTACATGGCCAAGTGTGCGCCTGTGTAGTCAGGCCATATACTTATGTATTTAGGCTATACAGTACACCTGAGTAGTTAGCTTTCACACCTGTCAGACCTGTTTCACACCTGTGTGTGTACTTAGGCCACGGACCTTAGCTGGATCTCGAAATTTCCAGTTAATTAGGTCCTCACACCTGTCTACTAAGGCCCACAGGTAACACAGAAACCACATCAATTACAAGTGACCTCATCTCACACAGGTTACTTAAGCTATCCACCCGTAGTTACATCTCGGATCAATGTAGTCAGGTCGCACATATGTGTAGTGAGACCAATATTTTGATGATGGCCACCGCTAATCGCCCCCTCCCTCCTTCCTCCCACAGGTTCCCGCGGGAGCAACAAACTCTTAAAAATCACTTCTACTTCACCGACTTCGAGAGACACAACGCTGAGATCGCCGCCTTCCACCTCGACAGGTTGGTGCTGCACTGAATACTCTACTCTACTCTACTCTACTCTACTCTACTCTACTCTACTCTACTCTACTCTACTCTCTCTCTCTCTCTACTCTACTCTCTCTCTCTCTCTCTCTCTCTCTCTCCCCCCTGCTGTGAATCTTAAAATGGTGATGGTGGTCTATACCATTAAAGAACTTAGGAATTTTGTCTCATAATTTTTATCTATCTATTATATATGCTCTTAAAGTCTCCCTTATATGGCCACAGTAGGGATGAGAGTGAGGCGTGTGAAGGTTGAGTAGGGTGGGTGAAGAGTGAGTGGGGTGGGTGAGTGGGGTGGATGATGAGTGAGTAGGGTGGGTGATAAGTGAGTGGGGTGTATGATGGGTGAGTAGGGTGGGTGATGAGTGAATAGAATGGTGGCCACGACAAGGAGAACATGAGTGACTGACTGGCTGGTGCGACTTGAGAACCCTTCAGTATCAGTGACCAATACTCCTCAGCTTACAGTAGCCTCGTCAGCTGAGTGGTGGTGGTGGTGGTGGTGGTACGGAAGAAATATTACATTGCAGGGTTTAGCATGAAGTAAAGTGTCGGACACAAAACATTAGGCAAGGGGTGTAGGAGAGAGGAAGAAAGACACTTAGGAGAACCATGTGGTGGCAGTGTGTCCAAGTGTTGTAGAATAACCAGGAGGGAGACAGATATATAAAGTTAGGTGTAATAACAAGGGGAAGGGAATGGAAGTTGAGAGAATGGTAATATTATTAGAGAGAAGGTCAGGAAGAAGGAAGAGTATCATGTCGGAAAGGAACTACTCCTACCTCCCTCACTCCCTTCTTCCTAAGACCGGGTGCGGGCAGCGAGGTGGAACTAACCAATCAGCGAAGATGTGGAATGTGGCACGAGTTTTAAAGAACAGAAACTGAGGACCACATTTTGTGTCCATTACTGTGCCTTCGTTCAGAGCTCAGTCACTGCATTCACTTTGATTAACTCTCTCTCTCTCTCTCTCTCAAGTCACGAAAAGTCACTCGTCTCCAAATGCATGAAGTTATAGTAAAAATTCTTACACACCTTTTAAAAGACTTTGTTGTCCTCATTCAAAAGTTAAACTATTCCTATATCCAATACTTCTGGGAGATACCGTACTAGGAATAAATTATTTTGTCTATCAGGCTGACTGGAAATCCACACGAGAGGATAAAGTACTTACTGTATGTTAAGATAATGTTTGGAAGATACAGTTGCTGGAATAAATGTGTTTTCCTCCTGACAGGTTATTAGGTTTCCGGCGAGCTGTGCCCATAGTGGGTCGTAACGTCAACATAACGCGGGAGTTGTACGCTTTGGCCCAGGGTGACCTCCTCAAAACCTTCTTCATCTCCCCCGACAACAATCTCTGCTTCCATGGCAAATGCAGGTGAGTCAACCATTAGCTGACAACAACTGACGTAAGTGCAGGTAAGTCAGCCTCTCTGCTTCAGCGTCAGGTGAGTCGCGCCTCTAGTTAGTCATAACCTGAGGAGGTTCACCCAGTACAGTATACAGTATGTCGCCAAGATACAAAGTAAGTGTATACGGAGTCTCTTCTGTCTATCATTTATTTTTGCTTCGCCTCTAAATGGTCAACACATATTAGACTGAATGACCATATATTTGGAATTGTTGTTTAGTATATTTATCTCTTGTCGTCTATGGCTCTTATTCTAAGTATTCTTTATTAGTTGTTGTTTTGTTGTCTTTGGTATAAACTTTCGAGTATTCCTTTCATATTCATAAGAGTGGTTTAGCGTGACATAGTTTTAACTCATTGACAGCCACTTAGACTAACTTTAGACATGGTATAGAGTAGCGCTAGTGTAGTTTACTGTACGCGTGGACAACCTTCCAGCTACTACTGCGACACGGCCCACGCCATCTGCGGTAGCCCTGACATGTTGGAGGGATCTTTCGCCATCTTCCTGCCGGGGAAGGAAGCGGCGCCCCGTAAGGTGTGGCGGCACCCGTGGCGCAGGAGCTATCACAAGAGACGCAAGGCCCAGTGGGAAGTTGGTGAGTACATTACGCCTTCACGCCACATGCAGCACATCATCTTACTTAACTTAAAATGTCCTCCTTTAACGTATTAGTTATCCGGTTTTTTCTTCAATACACCCTACAGTAGGATTATATAGACTGTATTGTACAAGTGACACATAGATGATGAAGGATAGTTTCTTGTAAGTGAAAACAAGTTCAACAACAAATGTAATTAAGTGGTATGTGTGTGTGCAACTGGAGCTCAGAATTAGCTACCATTTTTAAAAAAAGCTGCCTGAATCCCACAGAGTAAGAGGAAATATAACTGAAATAATGGTGGGTGTGAGAGTATAACAGATTAATGGTGTGGCTAATGTTTTAATAAAATATTACACCGTAGATAAGACAGTGTAACAGTTTTATGATAAATTATTATGTGAGTGATGTGTTATGAAAGTATACCATCAATATAATGGAAGTGTTAGACGAATTTTTGTCATTTCTCTGGTAGTTACAGCACCAATTGTTGCTCTGTGAACGATAGACATTTGAAACTGTATTCAGTGGAATACACTTATAATACACTGAAACAGGGAGAATTGGGAAGAGTGAAAGTAGTAACTACATACAGAGTAAGAAGACTGATGAAGGTGTTGTTAATAAGGTCTCTACTTAAGAGGACGAGTTCATAATTATGACCCCGCTACTAATAACACTACTCATGTGCGTACCATTTTTTTTAATCACAAGTTTTGTTATTTGCAGACGACGACTACTGTGAATTGGTTAAGGAAGTACATCCTTATAATGAAGGTCGTCGACTTTTAGATATTATGGATATGTCTGTGCTCGACTTCTTCATGGGCAACATGGATCGACATCATTACGAAACGTTTAAGGTAAAAATTCCGGTTGTATCGCGCTTACCTCCTGATTTTTCTTCGGAAATATTAGAACTTTTGTCGGAATTCACTTGGCTTATTGAAAGATATAAAAAGATCCTAATGATGGAAAGTTTTTATTCTAATACTTTAGTGTCGATAAAACTTCCTTGAAAATCATGATCTCAGCAGCCTCATAAGCAATTCAGATTGGAAGGAGTGCTTATGAAACTCCAATACAGTTTACCAGATTTACTAAATTCCTATATAATATTTCATTTTAATGGAAAGCAAACACTTTTATCATAGCAATTGTTTATTGTTTGTGTTTGTTAGGTAAATATAATGATAATAACGAATCATTATTTACTTGTGTCTGGCAGATGTTTGGTAACAACTCGGCACCGCTACATCTGGACCATGGGCGAGGGTTTGGTAAGGCCTTCCATGATGAGGTATCCATCCTGGCGCCTGTCTACCAGTGTTGTGTGATCCGACATTCTACTCTCGCTTCCTTATTAAGGTGGGTTCAGTAGCTGTTTGCTCACCATAATCTACTGTACTTATCTTACTTGCGAGGTTTAATTTTGACCTCCTTACTCGGGTAGGTTAAAAAAGTTTTACACATTACTGTACTGTACTCCTAGTTGTTCCTTTGTTGAAATACGACAACAAACAAAGCTTTATTTCCTGGTGAACTAAGTGTACACACGAAGCTACATCTTTCTTTAAAGTACTATTTTTTTTAATTTATATCTGGAAATATAATGTCACTACATAAATATTGGGAATTTTATAGTTGCAATCGGTAGTTTTGACAATTCTAAGACACTTTTCTTCAATTGTATTTCTGGAGCAAATTACGTATAAGCGAGATATTTAACATTTTATTATGCATGAAAATTTACCTTTCACTTGTTGCCAACATCGAATCTCGTGAATTTTATAGTTGCAATCTGTAATTTTGACAATTCTAAGACATTTTTATTCAGTGGCATTTCTGGCACAAATTACGCTTAGGCGAGATATTTAACATTTCATTATGTATGTCCGTACATGGCGGTACACCCAGAACATGGAACGACTGTGGAGCTCCCCAATTAGGTTGGTTAGGGTTTTTTTTCCGAAGGTTTTCGGTGTGTTCTGAACACTTTTTAACTTGATTTTTATAGTAAATCTTTTTATTCTGAAATGGGAGGGGGGCTAATCTCAGAAGCTATTGATTTGCGCCAGAAATGAAAGTCAAATTCGTTCATATCACATCGAAAACCATCGGAAAAAGTTTCAACTTCGATTTCGTATAGTAGCAACAAGTGAAATTTTACCCTTAAATTTATTTTCATTATTTAGAATGTTTTACATCAGATGCATTTACTGTATATGGTATACAATATATACTTGGTTCTAATTTCATAAATAGTTGTGACTAAATACGTTTAAATTAAACATTCTTTATCATGTTTTATATTTTATTTTTATCTCAAATGTTCAAATACAGTATACTGTAGTTAATAGCACAACCACAGAACTGAGTACTGTACTGTATACTGTATCGGTTTATGCTTCGATCTTTTTTATTATTTATTTTTTAATTTCTTGTTTGGATGTTACTGTAATTTAGTTTTAGATGTATTCATGATAATTATTAACTTCTTATTAGACCTTCTTCTTGACTGTACAGGTACTTATTTGTTAGGCAACAAGGTATACTGTACTCCAATTTTTAACGCCCTCACCAAACACAGAGAAGCGTAGGCTATCATACCCTCGTGTGGCGTTAGCATATATTTAAGGTACAGGTTGACAATCCCTTATCCGAAATCCTTGGGGCCAGAGGCATTTCGGAATTCGGAATTTTTCGGTTTACAGAATGGTTAGTTTTTTTTTTTTTATGTGTGTATTAGCCCACCTGGGCACAAGTTACTGACCCACATTTGGGCCTGGGGGGCGAAAATATAATAATAATAATAATAATAATAATAATAATAAGAATAATAATAAGAATAATAAGAATAAGAGTAAGAATAAGAATAATAATAATAATAATAATAATAATAATAATTATTATTATTATTATTCTTAGGTCTAGGTCGTGTTTCTCACTTTTTATCTTTTTTTCATTCTTGTATTTCTTAATTATTATTTTATTATTACAGTATTATTGTTATTATTATTAATTTTATTATTATATTTTATTATTATTATTGTTATCATTATTATTTTATTTGGGTGTATTTTGTATTAAATTTTTTATTTACTATGAATAATTATTATTATGATTATTATTACCATTACATTTTCGCTCCCAGGCCCCGATGGGCTAATCCCTGTTAAAAAAAAAAAAAAAAAAATTCGGTTTTCAGATTTTTTCGGTTTTCGGAATTTCGGATAAAGGGTTGTCAACCTGTTTACAGTACTACTGTGGTCATCTAAGGATACCCGAATCTTCTCTCTATAATATAGTGACCATTTTGGGGGAGAATATTGGTTAAAGTCAGTTTTTGCACTGATGCAATGTGCTACAAAATACAATCACCTGACTTGTTCTGCATGATGAATACTTGATCGCCTCTCTCAAAGCTAGGGGGCACTGTTGCCTATTTATGTGGAAATTATGGGTCACATAATTTATGCCCGACACAGGCCTAATGTGTACAGAGTATGAACTAAATACAGTAGCATAATACAGTAACTACTTTGAAAATCTGGACTTTTTGAAATACTCTACAATCATATGGTAGTAGGTAGTAGGCAGCTACCAAACAGAAAGGTACTACCGCCTGGGAAGATATTGGAAGCATAATGTGTTATCTAACGGTAGACCCTGCTGCCATATGGCACCACAAAAATTGTGACCAAGTTCCAGGATGCTGACCTAACTCTCTGCCTCATTTACTCACAATTGCAGGGTCTCAATTGTTTCTTTTACTATTGACAACACAACATACATAATGTATGACGTTTCTCACTCTTGATTTATTTTTTATTTTTGTATTATTTATGATTATTATTTGTATTATTATTACTATTATTTTTAATATAATTTTTATTAATTTTTATTAATTATTATTACTATTATTATATTTTCGCTCCCCAAGCCCTGATGTGGGTCAGTGACCTATGCCTGAGTGGGCTAATCCCCTTAATAAAAAAATAGTATGACCAGCTATTGACACAGACACATCTATGGAAAAATTTGTCACTGTGACCTATAATTGGGGAAATTAGGTAGTAGTGTTTTAAATGCCAGACAGACACTATGGATTTAATCAATTAATGAAACATTTTATTCTCACTAAAAAAGAGGTCACTGTGACCTGTTTGGGAAATACTGTATGGTCTCAATGTACTATAGTCACCAGATTTTATGAGCTTGATCCAATAACATATTGTATACAGAAGTCATTCCTATGTACAGTATAAATAGGTTACTGACAAATATGTTAGTTTGACCTTCAATTTTAGAAATTGGATCACGTCTCTTCAAAGTAGGTCTGTGACCTACTTTTTAGAAATAAAGATCATGTCAAGTTTTACATCCAGGGATGGTTTAACATGCTATAGTCACCAGACGTCATGTGGATGATCACTAATAACACCTAGTTACCTCACCGAAAAGAAAACAAACACAGTACAGGGGTACCTAGTGACAGCACTAGGATCCCGCTTCCTCTATCAAGGAATAAACAATTGAAATTGAATTGAACAAACACAGGAGCAAGTGCCTCAGTCTGCTGACAGCTCTTGTTATGTTGTAATTTCAAAATACTTGTACTATATATTTAGACACTAGGTAGATCAGGTGTTTGGCAACCACTTTTACCATGAAAAGGCAACATATCTGACTTACCGGGTACACTCTCATATACATTGATATCATTATGGATGATATGAAATACATTTCTTGTTTTGTACTGATCCACAGGTATCACAGGGGCCCTCATCACCTGAGTGAAGCCATGCGAGCATCATTAAGCCTCGACCCAGTCAACCCAGTGTTGTGGGAGCCTCACCTAGTTGCCTTGGATCGAAGGCTTAATATTATTCTCCAGATAATGAGGGAGTGTGTAGAAAAGGCTCAAGATCCTCTACATGTTGTTGTTAATGACTTCCATTAAATAAGTGAGATGTACGTGATCTGTATTTGGGAAACACAAGATTTACTCACCCCAGGCTTGTCTGGATTAAAAGTACCAATACACATTAAACTCAGATTCAGTTGTTAACCGAACAGTTTATGAGCAAGTGATATTCCCAACATGAACATTACCATGACAATATATATATATATATATATATATATATATATATATATATATATATATATATATATATATATATATATATATATATATATATATATATATAAATTTAATATGTGAAGAGGGGCAAGGTGGTCAAGTGAATTTAGCACTCACCATCCTGACTCAATGGTCACCGGTTTGAATCCTGCAGCCGGCCACTGAGTGGGGCACCCCCAGTTGACCCAGCTGCAGAATGGGTACCTAACTTTACAGTTGGGGCATTGAAAGGCTGTAGAGTGTAGGCCGGCCATGCTGTCTCCTTGTGTGCTGAAAGGCTTAGTTTTCAGTGTGCTGTATCCACACTGCCCCATTTTGGCCACCAGGCCTATGGGGACCCACTTTCACTAATATGTGAATAATGAACAATTAGCTGTGAAGTCACTGATTTATATTTGGTAATATTTATGTTGAAAGTGTTACTGAAGAAATACTGTAACTGGTATTGTCCAACACTTCACTACTACAAAAGAAGTTAGTGTGTGTGTGTGCTTGAGGTGATGGGTCCTGCTCTTTCTTTGGTTTGCACAACGTTTAAGAAACTCATGCTCACTGGTGTTATATAAGATGGATAAATACTCTGAAATTAGAGCAAAGTCTCTCAAATGTGTACAGTACTTGGGATACAATTTTGGAAGTACTGTAAGCTTAAATTCTACCTACAAATTTCCATAGATTTATTTTACTGTATTTGTATTGGTACGATATGTGGTGCTAATACATCTAATGGAAAGCGAGTTCTAGTGTGACAAGAGTGAGGTAGACCAATGACTTCTGTGGAAAATGAGAAGAAACCAATGGGAAGAACAATATGCTCTCTGATACACGAGCATTTTATACAGTACAGTACATCCAGGAAGTCGTAACAGCATATACAGTACTGTACAGATTAACGAACTGGTCATTGCTGATTATTTTGTAACAAATTATTATATGTTTATTAATGTATTTTGAAAAAGTATTAAAATAATACTGTTATTTTGCCTTCATAGAGTACCAGCAATGTTAATGTGTTCATATCATTTTTATTTATGGAAATAATTTTTTTTAAATAGATTTGTTTATTCTTGTATGAATTTATAAACATTTCTGATAACTGATATTACAAAGTACTGTATACCGTACTCATTTTCTATAACAGGAATTAGTAGGTATGTAATGTTAACGTTATATAAAGCCTTCCGTTAATAATTTAAGACATATTACTGTATGGTAATAGGCAGCTGAGACAAGTTAGTGAAGACTTTGGCAGTGAAGTAGGTGCATTATTTATTGTATACCTGTTCATATGTGGTAATGATATGCATTTATCCTGAGATGAGAAAAATGAAGAGAAGTTTTCAACATTTAATTGTAAATTAAATGAAGTTGTTGATTTCTTGCAGGGTTTTAGGTTGTTTTATTCTGAAGTGTTAAGCGAATGTTGTGGTTTCCTAGTTTTTATATTACAGTACCAGTAATTAACACGTCTGAGTAAGTGAACATGTTAACTTCCGAAGCTCAAATGTTTTACTTATAAGAATCCCTTTAAATTTATCCTTGATTATACTGTACGTATATTGTTAAATATGGCAAATATATTAAGTTCAGCAGAGGCAGAATGCAGTGTGTCAAATAGGTACTGAATGTCTTATTACTCAAGTCAGGTGTTACAATACTGTACATACAACATTTGAAACAAGCACAGCAGTTTACCTATTTCCAGAGGCAGATATTTAGAGGAGTTTGCCATAGTTTATATATTTTTTCATTAACTGAACACAGGCTTTTAAATTTATATTTGTTGCAAATTATCATTATTTTACAGTCTAATATTGTGGAATTTTATATGATACCAGTACAGTACTGTACTGTGGAATTGAATCTTCGCAAACAAACAAAAAGGAATAACATAAAAAATACAGTACAGTATACATTATGTGAATTGTGGTGTGATCACCCAAAGTGTTAAGTTAACTAACTTGTAATTTTTTTTAGATTTGTTAATGCAGTTAATGCAGTTCTCGCATTACCTGAAAGCACTAAAATGAACAGTTTTGTGTTTTTATTGGATACAAGTGTAAGGATTTAAAATATTTACTCACAGGAATCCTTTACTTATACAGTATACTGTACTGCTACATTATGTATACAGTAAAGGTATACTGTACATACTGTATACAGTCTACTGTATATTTTTTAATTATTTTCAGGATAGGGAAAACCTTAGCTTGAAAACAGAAGAGTAAGAATTAGGAAGAGATACAGAAGTAAAAAATAAATCTCCATAAATATAATTTGTATACGATTGAAGAAAAAAAAAGTCGGTTAAAAAGTACTGATTGTAAGAATATGGATGAATGATTTAAGTGGTATAATAGCCAAAATATATACTGTACTGTAATGTATATAGAAGATTTTTCATTGCAGTATTTTCTAGCAAAGTGTATTTTTGAGATGTGTTACAGTACCTTTGGTTATACTGTAGTACAGGTACAGTATAAGTACTGTACTGTATGTACTGTACATGAATTATGATTACTTATCATTATTCTTTTTATTTATTTATAATCTTTTCAGTCTTTTTTAGTAAATTAGTACAAGCTGTACTCCAGGTAACTACCTTGTCATCCTTATACAGTACTGTACTGTACCTTACTGTACTGTACTGTATAGGAAATAAGCAGCCATCTTGACTTACAATATGCTGGTCAATATAGAATCCTCTTCAAAAAAAGCTTGAGACTGCATACCTGTGCACAATTATTTTTACTGTATTTATCTTTTAATGGAGAAAATTTTTAAGCAATCTTTGGTGAAAGATTTTAGGTTTTTGTTTTCTAAGGTAATAACTGTGTGCGAAAATGTATCTCTTGACATATATTATCCTGTGAGTATTTCTCACGGGATCATTTATTTCTCTCTTGTTTGAAATTTAAGTTTTTGTCCAGCTCAGGGTGGGGGGAGACAGTAGAGTAGTTAACCAGTTTATAAACAATTAATAATAGTAATATTTTAATTTTCAGAGTAAAATATTTGATAAATTGCATTTCACATTCATCGTTGTTTCTGTTTTTCATTCTCAGATGTGTTTAATTCCTTATTGAATTCTTTATGGTTATACTGTAAAAACATTTTATATTTACATCCCAATAATAGCGATCACCATGTTATGCATCTTTCAGTGCAATGTTCTCCACTTGAGAATTTATAGAAAATTTTAATAGGTGTCATGATAATGGGGTAATAGTTTACTCATACAAACCATGGGGTCCATAATGGAGCTTAGGGCCAGGTAGGGCTGATAACTTATAAGTCAACATATTGTGGACAGAGTCAGCATCCTGTGTAACTAAGGACCCAGCATAAGATGACCCATGATATCAGGTAGGAACCACCTTGTAAACCTGGGAAGTATCTGAGGAAATATTTCCTTTGCTGTGTTTAAAACATTCCACCTTCATTCCATTTATCCAAGGTAATTAGTGTTTAATTTTGCTACTTTTGTAATTAAAGCCTTTGCATTAATTTATAAGTGTGAAATAGAAAAACTTAATGTTTATTTACTTAAAAAAAACAGAATTTAGAATTTTTGGCTGTAAGGAATGTCAAGCAACCATTGTCCAAAATATTGAACCAAGAAGATGCTTCCTTCAGTAATTCTTCTGTGTAAATATTAATTTTTAAAAATAATTTTAGGAAACGCTCATGCAGCCACTGTTAGTTATGGAAGAATGTGAGGTGTGGTATGAGTAGCAAGATCCTGTCCACTGTAATGTTTAGAAGTACAGTAGTAGTCATTTTATATTGTTGGGATATATTAGAATGCCCCACTGCACTTACCTGTCAATTACCTTAATGGAAGAATATTGGTAATGGTTGCTTAGTCAGGGGGTTCGCTTAGAAAGTTCACTCACAAAATATTCATAAAAGACCTTATGTAGATTTGAATTTTAGTGAAAAATATTACAGTGTATTTAAATCTGAAATTGTTTAATAATTACTCATTTTAATGTAAGCAGCAACTGGAAAATATTTCTTCTGCTCAGTACATACAGTAGTTATTCCATCAGAGATTATTTCATATTGCAGGCATATATAATAAGTGTTTCATATAACTCAGTGAAGCATATTTTCATATTAAGTTGTACATAGTATAGTTAAGGGAAGTGCTGCATAAAGTTGATCCTGAGAAGCATCATGTATGTCCTAGTGAATTAGTGAGTAAGACTGCTGAATGTTGGTGAAATAGCTATACTGCATAGAGTATATTTTGTGATATGGCAATATTAATGTAGGATTAAGAATATTATTTTCTTAGTCTATTACTATATTTGCTCTATTTATATTAAAAAAAATGTAGGTCAGAGGTACTGACTAGAACAGTTGTTTTACTGTTAAAATTGCCAGTTTGGCTCAGTGTTGTGCAGTGTGGCGCGCTGAAGCATTTCATGTATACAGTACTATATGCGCAGTTTCCTCCTCAACAAGGGCTGTGATAGCAGTTTTTATTTGGTCTTATAGAAAGGACAATATATGAATCTTTTGAGAGAGTGCTTTTCTTTTCAGTTTGTGATGAGAATAACTCAAAAACCAGATAATATTGAAAACACTTAAAATTATCCTCTAGGGCAAATGTCTTTTGGCAAGTAATCAATAATATTAAATCTAAAATGAAAAGAAATCTAAAGAATTTTTGGGGGATGGTTATATTTTGAAGAAAAATTCTTATATACTGTACAAAGTTTTCAATGATTCTCACATAAAAAGCAGGTTTCTCAATGTACACTGTACTGTATATTAAACGCTCAGTGATGTAGTACACGTGTGGGAAACATCACTCCTAAAGCATAAAAGCATACATTCCCTGCCCCAGTAATTTTCTGATAGATTTTTAAAATTCGTTGAGAAGTACTGTACCTTCAACCAGTAAATGTGCAAAATTTCTTTGTAAGACCTATGCTAATTTGCAAGTTCTGATAAAGTTAATTATGGATAGTACAGTACATCCTTCCTATTACATAAACATTTCTTGTGTACTGTACAGTACTCTAAAGCCTGGGAATTAAATAAAAAACAATTAAGAAAATGATGACACAGAGCCATGCTGTCATGGCATTACAACTCTCTCGTGCAGGGGTGAGCCTGTGGTGATTATTTTTAAGAATTTCTGAAGTGCAGGAATACATTTTACTTACCCTCCTTAAATCAGTCTTCCATGTCATGAAACAATGATTAATTATACTGTATTTCCCAAACTAGAAAACCATTGTAGTTTATAACAAGTATGTCTTTTAGAATGTGGACACTACATACTGAGTATTTTAAGATTAATATACTTAGCATGTGGAACTGATCCGTGTAAAATACACAGGGAAAATTAAATGAAATATATTGTCTTACATAATTACAGGAATATTTTAATGGTGCAGAAATATTTAAAAAATATTTGTATTTAATATATGTTCTAAAATAAAATGTACAGGTTACAGTAATATATATATGTATATACAGTATATATATATATATATATATATATATATATATATATATATATATATATATATATATATATATATATATATATATATATATATATATATATATATATATATATATATATATATGTATACAGTATATTATATGAAGGGAAAGAGTGGCCAAACTTCTCCTGTCTAAATTACTCTCTGAAAGATGTTCAATTTCTAAGGGATGGAACTCGAACTCAAGATTAAGCTCTTCATTACCCCTGTAGAAATATTAAGCTAACATTTGCTGTTATTTTTTGTAATGATGTTCCTCTGTATGTGTGTACTGCTACTCCAATGTGTATATAGCTAAATGAATGAGATGTGAACAAGCTATTTTAATGAATCTATATTATAAGGGAGGACACTATAGGTGGTCTTGAACAGTATGTATCATATTCTTTGCATTTGTAACTTATATTCTTATTTGTTTATACAAAAATAGAACATATACTTTCATAACAATGATATTTTAGAAATTCTTGAATGCAGATATATATAGTACTTGGTGTTCAGGCAAAAAACACATTCTCTTTACCCTCATCTTGTCATTGTTTTGTGAGCTTGTGTGTTAAGTGTTTATGAGCTTAGTGCAGATGGCAGTGTATACAAAAGATGACAGCTGAATTCGAGCAGCACCTGACTGGTTAATGATAATCAATGATCGAAAATACAGTACAGTCAACACCTATTGTTGAAAGAAGTGAACTAACAGATTTTCAATTGCTCAAGTACTTAATTACCTAATTATTATTATTTTTATTTTATTTTATTTTTTAATCAATCATACATGTTAGCACATCTTACTTTAAACAAGAATAGAGGTGCTCTTGAACTTAACGACACTGATTAGTCCCATAAAGCAAGAATTACAAATTTTCTGCCTTCTGTATATGTAGCCTTTTGGTTTATGTTGATGGTGATTCGTGAGGTGTGACTAATGCAGCTGTGGTGAGTGATGCTGAAGAAAGGAAGAGATTACACTATAATCTAGACTCCTGTTGTTATCTTCACAATATATCACTCCCCCTCAACACCATATACTGTATACAGTTCGAGCTCCCTTATTCCAGTCACTTGAGGAAAACCCCAGAAAGTCGACATTCTGCAGTCGGCAAAGAAGTGTGAGTGAAAAAATGAAAAGACAAGAGTGCTGGAATAAGCAATGCGAGACTGACTCCCAGTGCTTATGTTTGCTCTAGTCCGTGTGTTTGGTTGTGAGGTTGACTTGTAAAACAGATAAATATATAGCTAAAAATTACATATTTATTATTTATATCCTTAGAAAATATATATATATATATATATATATATATATATATATATATATATATATATATATATATATATATATATCACAGTAGAGTAGTAGAAAATGCACAGGTAACAGTGGTAAATGACGGTGCACAAACAATAACACGCCAGTACAGTTTCATTAAGTGCTTGTGGTCCTGTCATCAATACTCCACTGACGAGAGTGATCTTTTGCCAGGCATGACGATGAGCGAGTAGCAACACAATGGTATCCAACTGTAGCCAACAATAAAACGAAAATTAAACAATTTTCTGTACCTCAGGGTCCGAGGGCAATAGAGGTTAAAATTACAGATTAATGATATAGATTTCGTGAAAAAATAATGAGGGGATCAAGAGGAAGGAATATATAAAACATTATGCCTTACCAAGAAGTTTGAACGGTGAATGGTCACCTTATCTAGAAATAAAATATATCTAGATACTCGAAATCTAGGCACACAACGAGAAGGAGCTGTTCGCTGAAAATCTCGTACATTGGCTGCCAAGACGGTAGTATGCTTGTAAGCAGAGGGCAGGTCACCATGTTTGGTCTGCAGTTAAGTACTGTAAGTGTATTTGTACCACATCACGTTTTGGAAATCATATCACCCAAAAGACATACAGTAGGGTATACTTAACCAAAAAAAATGTAATATTGATTATTAACTAGAAAATAATTGAAGTATAGTATACGTCAGGACAAAGGTGAAACTGTAAACGATCACATGAAGGATAGAGAAATCACGGCAGATAGTCGTGGGGGGAAAGGTTGGAAAAGAAGTTTAACGAGTTAAACAGAGGGGGACGAGACCCCTTGTTTTACATATTACAAAGTTTGTTGGCTAACTAAGCTAACCTAGGATTTAGGATGAAGTTGCACAATGGTTACTTTGGGTGACAATGACAGTTTAATTTTACACTTACATATTTATTAAAATCTTATTACTGTATTACGTTATGGACTCACTAGATTGTGACTTGTTAAATGTGATCTTACATCATCCAAGTTTTTATCCTAGGTGGATTGTTGTGGCGGACTTAGATTCGCGGGTTGGGTTGTTGTAGTGCGGGCAGACTCCGGGTCCAGCAGGCGTGGGGTCACCCTCAGTAGGTGGCTTGGGTCAAAGATACTCTACTCAAGACAGGAAAGTTCCAGCTAAAGTATATGAAATGTGTGTACGGTACAGTTGCCAGATACCTCAATAGTAGCGCCATCTATTGGCTGAGTCCAAAAGCTATTCGTGACGTCATAGACGTTGATGTGGCGCCATGAGTGATGTTTTTTACGTTTTCCATTTATTTTAGACATCAATCTTCATTTATGTATGCATGAATGTATACATATAAAGAGAGGATGAAAACACTACTGTATAATTTTCACTGACTCCATTGCCTCAAGATCTTAATGAGTTCAGAAATTAAAAGACAAAATCTTTTCTCTTGAACAATTATACAATTACTGCAAGTGATGAATCACCTGTCATGCCATTACATAAATTTTGGGAATAAATGACCTTGATTTCAGTAGAGTTCTTGGCTATTAAAGGCATTCTTGTTGTTTATCTTTATTGAAATAAACACACAAAACCGAAAATTCAAGTTGTCTCTTGGTTACTCATGTATTATAATATTCCATCTAACATGATACATGCAAATATTAACATTACCATAAAAATTAACATTAATTATTAATTATTAATCATGCAATATATATATATATATATATATATATATATATATATATATATATATATATATATATATATATATATATATATATATATATATTATGAAGGAAAAAAAGCACACTCGATAACTTCTGTACAATTCCTCACAGTTCTTCACGTATATTCTGAGAATGTCAGTGGCATTTTGCCGTCTGCGACACCTGTCAAATTTGTATGAAGTGAGTCGGAGTGGCTGATGAAGCTGCTGCCTCTAATTTGAAATGTATTTCGATATATAATTGCACATTTTCACTGTAACTTACAAGAGATTAAATACTTAAGTTACCTATCTCTGTCATTTGGGAACCGATGAAAATGAAAATTTGGATGTGTATCCTTTCTCCTCTTGCAAATAACGCAAGGATGTAATCTACCCGGCATGTTGAACTGAGGGTCCAGAAGTCTTGGCCGCAGCAGTGTTGCTAGTGGGAATAATCAATAGGTATCCATAATTTTCTAAAAAGTATCCAAAAGTATCCACTTTTTTCTTTATCAAAATGACGAATTTCTTAGTATCTATGACAACAAAGCTAAACTGAAATATAAGCGTGTCATCAATAATTTTACTGATTATAAAATAGCTAGTCTTGTCTGTAGAAAAAGATTTTGAAAAATGCAGACGACAACGTGACGTCACAAAAATACGACTGCAGGGCCATCCTAATTCGAGACTACATAAAATGACGTCAATGTGCCTTGTGGTCCCAGCTAGTTTTATTACCGACTATTTAACACTCATTCCTGTCTTCAGTATATAGTCTTTGGCCTGGGCTGTGAAGGTCGTCCAGGAGCTTGTCCCAAATTCTTGAAGCAACTTAATGAGATGGTAGACCTTTAAAACAAGTGAGTGAATTGGATCATGTCTTGTACATTTGTTTTTCGTGTAATTTACCTGAGGTTCCCATTAAATATGCCACCTACAATACAGTAAATAGAAAGTTAGACACCAGGAAGTGTTTTGGTAATCCAGCACAGTTAATTATATATGCAAATATTCACTGTCCGCGCGATCCATATGCTGTAATGTTGATAACCACGCGATGTTCCAGAGTGCTTTCATGTAATTCAGAAATGAATTCAGATGTAATGAGAGAAAGATAAAAATATGCAAAAAAAATGAGTGAGAAAGACTAGTTATAAACCAGTGTCAGCTTGGGAACAGCCAAGAAGGTGTCACAGTGAATGAACAAAAAGGGCAAAAGGAGACTAGTACTCCTTGTTTTTATAATGCCATCAAGCGCGTAGCAAGGTTACTATAGTACCTTGGGTTAGTAATACACTAGTTCAACAACGATAAAATACTGAGAGATAAAACTTCGTACTGATTTCCACGTTATGAATATTATTCCCGACTTTTTCGTAGTGGAACTAGTGTAATGCTGTAGTAACTTACAGCAAAAGCAACATGCGGTAGCAGTGTATTAAGTTCGGTGTGGTAGAAGCCAAATTATATCAGTAAATGAAAAGAGAATATTCAGCAGAACAAAACTTTCACTTAAGGGTCGGCAAAATAAGACACTAACAATACTGTAGTGGTGACTGATGGGTCAACTGACGACCCATAGTGTTCGCCATAAATAATGTATAATGAAATTCTTACAAAGTTACGATATGTGAACATAATACTAAAGTTTACTTAAAGTGAAAGACTGAGAAAATAGTTATTAATAATCGAAACAGCGATAAGCTTATTCACATTGGTTCCACCTGTTGTGTTTACTTCTTCCGCTAATTGACTGACACCGCAGCCTTGGCCCTTCTCCCTCAGTCTCTCTTTAATTGTGTCTGGAGGTGGATGCTTAAAAAGTGTGTGGAACATAATTTACTATGTGACTAACATTATTGGACCTAGCTGTTTATAGATGTTTAAGTGTATCAGGGCGTTGCAACTATTCCCTACAGTGGATGTACAACCTTTCAAGGTAAGTGCAGTTAAAATGCATTATAAATTACCATGTGTTACTCAATTTACAGTGTTGGTAAAGGTGTAGAATAAGGACACTTTGTTATTACTATAAATATTTCGGAGTTGTTCGATTTCTTTCATTTTTTCCACAGATGTTTTTATCATTATATCAAATATTTTAAAAGAAGCGACATGAACTAGAACCTAAGAGAACCTGACCTAACCAACCAAAGAAACCAAACCTAACATACTAGCCGAGGGAAACAGAAAGTACTTACTGTATTATGATAAATTTGCAGTTTAAGCTCCAACTACTGTTCGACCATATGTTTGAATTTTTCCCATGGTATTTGGTGTGATTCATTCGAATTTGAGCTTCCGTCGGAAACGAGTCTTTTGAAGTTATGCCCTCCAGAACCTGACCTGACCTAACCGACCAAAGAAACCTACCTAACCTTACCTAACTTCCAAGTCGTCCCCTCCATATTAAACAGAGTACAGTACTTGTTTTGATAGATGATACCAATGAAAGTAACTTTGTTGAAGCATCATGTTGTAATTTTACGCTTTTTTTTATGGACGTGAGAATACGTTCAGACATGTGGTGACTGGAGATTTACGTTGATTTCTTGCGTGAATTTACTATCTCGGTTTATATCCATTTACGACGGAAGTGATATTTAAAAAAAGTTGTTCTTATTGACTAGATATAACTAATGGTAAACACAAAATTGCTCTAACTGAGTTAGGGTAAAACTACAATAATACTCTTATCATATCTGGTACCAATGAAAACAACTTTGTCGAAACCGTCATGGTGTAATCGTATGTTCTTTTTGTGGACGAGAGTACGCGGAAGGGTATTTACGGTGAATGATTAATTTTTGCACGTATACAAAGCACGTAGACATAATTTTAGTGTCAGTCATATGATAAGTTTTCATCGTATTTTACCTAGGAATTTCCCTAATTCTTCATGCCCTGCCCTCTACAAGTGGTTTACTGTATGATTGTAGTAATAGGCAGCTACCAAACAGGGAGGTAATACGGGTCCAACGAATTACCCAAACGTACCCAAAGTACCCATCAGTGTATATTAAATCAGGGTAAAATCTTAACGAATATCTGTTAAACATACACAAACATGTCTAATAATATTTTTAGTGTAATTTTGTAAAAATAATTTGTAAGATGAAATAATAAACAGCGAAAAACTTTCAGTATTGGCGAACGCTAAATTCCAAAGAGTTCGTGAACAAGGGAGATAACTCGGATCCATCGTGATGCACTTCGCTAACCAAACCTAACCTAACGAAAAGTAAATCCTACGGCTATGTTAAATACCCCAAAGTAACAGAAACATCGGTAATTATATCTCCATTTTGGATAGATGACTCTTTGGAATTTAGCGTTTTTCGCTGTTTATTATTTCATTATTTTGACTACATTTCAATGAAAACATTATTAATCAGGTTTTATTGATTTAAAACATATATTCGTTAAGAGTTTACCCTGATTTAATATACCTTTGGGTACTTTTGGGTACATTTGGGTACTTTTGGGTAATTCGTTGGACCGGGTAATACCGCCTGGGAAGATATTGGAAGCATAATGTGTTGTCTAATGGTAGACCCTGCTGCCGTAAGGCATCGCGAAAATGTGACCAAGTCCCAGGTTGCTGATCTGACTTTCTGCCTCATTTACACACAATTGCAGGGTCTCAATTGTTTCTCTTACTTTGACAACACAACATACATACAGTACATCGCTTCTTACTATTGATTTTTTTTAATTTTTGATTTTTTGATATTTATTATTATTATTATTATTATTATTATATATATATATATATATATATATATATATATATATATATATATATATATATATATATATATATATATATATATATATATATATATATATATATATATAGCCCCCCAGGCCCTGATGTGGGTCATTGACCCGTGCCTGGGTGGGCTGATCCCCGTAAAAAAAAATAATAAATAAAAAAAATAAAAAATAAAATAAAAAAGAATGATAGAGAAAACTAAAAAATGCTTATAATTCAAATCAAAAGTTGTCGCCT
Source organism: Homarus americanus (assembly GCF_018991925.1). Classification (NCBI taxonomy): domain Eukaryota; kingdom Metazoa; phylum Arthropoda; class Malacostraca; order Decapoda; family Nephropidae; genus Homarus; species Homarus americanus. Next base: position 18,091,008 of record NW_024716703.1, on the reverse strand, counting down.
CTTTTAAAATACTATAATAAGAACATCTGTGGAAAAAATTAACGAAATCGAACTAATCCTGGTGGTAGTTCTGCTCTCAGAAGTGATTAAATGTTTTAATAAATGTTTCGAGTGTAAATCTGCCGAGTGAAAAATATTTATTTTTTTAAGTCCATATGAAGAGCGAGGTCTCGCTTGTTTACAGCCTGGCGGTGATAAAACCCTCACCATAATGATGGTTTACTATAAGAGCGCCGCTCAACTAAAGGGGTTTTGGATTTGGTCTACAAAACATTATTCACTTAGACGAACAATACCCTACAGATGTTATGCATTTAAACAAGCCATTTTCAGAAACTTAATGTAACGAAAAAATGTGTTCATTACCTCGAAAATAATTCATCCCAGATATTTAAGTTTATGTATTTTGTTTGAGTACATTTTCTTGTCTGTCCATAAGTCTTATTTCTTGCTCTTTGATCTGACCTTATAAAAGGTGGTTTCGGTAATTTTTCTGAATTCATTGTAGTCGTTGATGTGTTACAACAACCAAACGTCGGATATTATCTGTCTATGGCTGTCTGTCCTTAAGTTGAGTTAGATTTCATTGTCAAGAAACCAAAAATCGATTATTTTTTATACTTCCGCCAGTACATTTCACCACTTGTATATGTTGTATATATAGTTTTTGATTTTTCATTGCGCTTGTCTGTGTTTACTCAAAATGCAGTGTAGTTATTTTGGTAATGATGAACACCACATTATTTTCTATTGAGAATCTTCCCCACTCCCTTGAATTCTTTACATGCACTGGCAGCTTCTGAGATACGTGTCTTATTAAATACTGTAGGAATCCATCTAGTTTACGATAAATGCAGAATCATGAAATATCTATCTACCTAATGCTGTCGGTGGTACAGTGGTAAACTTGCTTTTCTTTCATTACTGCGACTCTTCGATTCCCGCTCAGCCGACCATGGCAGGTTTTCTTCTGTTACTCCCGTGTTAACGCTGGATCCGTCGGGGGTGACCATCACCATGGTCTATTGTTTTGACCCTGGCCGCCACTAGACTTTTAGGGAGACCAATTAATTAATAGTCCTAGTAAATCGAGCCATCCAGGATAATTTAATCGTCATTCAGTCAGTCAACACGAAAGAGATTTCACGTTATTAAAAACAACTGGGCGAGTGTGAGACGGAGGATATAGGTCTCAGGTCAGCTGAAGAATACACTGCAGGTAAAATGTTAGAATGTGGTCTCTGCATTGACGTGTTTCATACTCCAGTCACAGGAACAACGAAAATATATCCAAGTTTTTATAATTGTATTCAGTAAACACTTTGAAATAGTGTACGGCACTTACTTTTCCTGGCAGTTGAAGCAAATAAAAAAAAACCATCCTGGGAAGTATTTTCTTATTCAGAAGTCTTTTTCTAAGTCATGAATAACATTACAACACGCCTGCGAGATTGTTTGGTTATGTCCATAGTAAGTGTCGTCCTGTTGTTGTGGTCTTCTCGGAAATAAACGATAGAAGGTAGACAAGTGTCACTTCAACAAGGAGTGTGTGTCGCTTAACACGGCCAAGTACAGTGATTACCAGGCTCAGGTCTGCTGTATTTAGTCGTGCTGATTAGCAAATGTCACCCCAGAATAATAGCTAAATAGACCAGTAAATAAAACTATGTAAAACCAACACATTTAATGTCTAGAATTTTTCAAAGAATGGTGAAGGATCCTGCGATGACTGTATATGTGAATTTCTGTTTTGTGTCTTGAATTGGACACCGGCAACGTCAGGGATGTGGACGTTTCTCGACAGAATGTCCAGAGAAAATGCTGAAATCTTTGGAATATCTCCCCAGCGGACACTGCAATTTATTTGAACTGTAGTGGGTGTTACGGCTACGTTTGGCTTCTCCTCTGTTACTCGGTCATCCTGGGGTGTTGGCTGTCTTGTAGTTACTGGTGAGTTAGAACACCATAGGCCTTGAAAATGCCAAGTGCACCGGCGTTATTTACAAAAGCATGTTGACTGGTTTGCAGTTCTGAGGAAGAGCAACCTTTGCACAGAGAAGCCAACTTGTAACTGAAAAATTCAAATGCAAAAGCCTGAGTATGCGATCCTAAAAAGAATAAAGACCCAAATCTTCAAAGTTCCAGCCTTATATTTACGATAATATAGGTACAACAGTACCCTGCTTATTTTATATATCCTAATGATACTCTGATGTTAACTAGCATTTCTGAAGAGTGGAACGTTATCTGTGCTAAATGAATTAAATAAAGAAAGAGCTCATAAAAACTAATCGGAAAGACGGGTTTCTGTTCCTTACTGAGTTGCTAAGCTGCACAGTACTTGGTCCCATTGCAGTGCCCCCCCCCCCCAAAAAAAAACGAGCTAGACAATAGAAAAGCGGGATTTCGCTGCATTGACAGTTTTCCTCCCTTTATTCCTTGCCAGCTAGAATTTTGTTTACTTTCCGGACACTTGGCGGCGCCACATTCAGGGGTCAACACGTTCGCCCATTGGAGTGCTCCATCATCCTCTTGTTCCAGAATCCTTGACAATATTAAACGCCTATTGCACACATTGTTTACAGTGATGCCGAATGTTAAAGTATTCAGAGTTTGGACATGTCAGAATTAGGATATTTGGAAGGAATAAATAATGTAAAGTTAAAACTAGCCTGAATGTAATGATTGGTACGATTATGGTAACTGTGTATTATAAATTTTAGGGTGGGTCCCTTGTGGCTATGCATAGCACTGAGTGGCTAGTTGTATGATATTAACGAGTTATATGCCTACTTTCATTCGCTGGTTGATTCAAATAGACGTTTAGAATGTGTACTGTACAGTACTGCACTGTGTTGTTATATTAACTACGATTTAAAAGAAACCAAGTCAAATATTTGTATGCTAACAAAGTTTGTAAATTGTGATAAAGAATATATGGACTGCGCTTTAAAAGAAGCCTGTTAGATACAAAATTAATTACATGAACTATATGCTATTTATTTAAGTAGCAATATACTAAAGGAAGCTTAGTTAATATGTAACATGTAATTACACAAGTCTCTGTATCCACGCATGTCTTGTGCTGTTACACCACTACTCTGAATTGTTAGTTACCACGAACTATGTTGCAACAGCACTTTGAAATGTTGACTGGCATGTTCAATGTTACGCCGTCACTCTGAAGTGTTGACTGTCTTGGGACGTGCTTAATACATTGCCTTGCCAAGGGTTCGTGGCCAGGGTTGACCATTAAATGTTTCCGCCCTGCAGACTGCTGATGATGGCAGGGTGTTGGGAGTCCAAGAGGCTCTCGCCCGCCTCCATCATTTTGCTCGGTGCTGAACCATATGTACTGTAAGTGAACCACAATATCATGGGTTCAAATTTTCAGAATTCCTTACATTTATTTTCTTCCCATAACTACTGTAGTTACCATAAAACGCACTTTGTTATGTGTTTAGGTAGCCTAAAGTGGATCGTATAGATTAAGTGTGTTTGGTACATTTAACCTCATAATTCCAGTTCAGCAAAAAGTTTAGCAAGTCAGTATTCACAAGATCCAGGCTATGGATGACTTTCTGTAAGTACAGTATTTATATAATATGGGACCTATACTAGCTTTGCTTGTTATTTTTCGAAGGTAGAGCATGGTTACACATATTTTTTTTATTATTTACAACTATTTATTCCGTCGTTCCATTCTAAAGTATATCTCAACAACATGACAGCCAATTCTTTTCGAATTTGACAATTGACAATGTTCGCTGCTTCTGTATTTATTGACGGTGCCACTTGGCGGATACTGTAATAGCTAATTTACTTCGTTACAGCGTTACCTCTGTGTTCATGAGTAATGAATAAGCGATTCACAGAATATTTACAAAACCGAAACTATTTGTGTAAAATTAGATTTATTTGAACCTTTTCTAGTCTTTATATTAAATACATATAACATTTCGTAAGAGAACGAAAAAAAAATGCTGGAATGAATTGATTCTCTCCATATACTATTCTCCGCCTCTCACAACTGTTGGCGCCGCAAGAACCCGGGAAACCTGCAGGAAGACCCGCCAAAAACTGTAGCGAGTGATGGAAAGGCGCCAAAATCCTCCAGCGAAGTGGCGCCAAATAATAGTGGGGTGACTGGAGACTTACCCCTTCACCCACTACCAACCACACCCTCCCCCTCACCCACTACCAACCACACCCACCCCCTCACCCACTACCAACCACACACTCACCACTACCAGCCACCTCCCTCACCCTACCAACTTCCCACACCACCCTATCTATATCCCACCCTCCCCTCTTAGCCTCCACCTCCCCCTCACCCAACCTCACCCTCCCCCTCACCCACTACCATCAACACCCAGCCCCTCCCAACCAAACCCACCTCCTCCCAACCACACCACCTCCCCACCCACTGCCGACCACAACCTCCTCATCACCCACTACCAGCCACACCCTCACCCTTATCCATTGTGGGGTATTAGTAAGGAGAGCAACATTGGACTCAGGCCAGATATCCACATTCTTTTTTATGCTGTGGGCGTGAAGTGTTGCTGTTGTGGTCGGCCGGGTGATGGAGTAAGCTTAAGTAATGATTATGAAAGTGAGTTTTTGTTTAGTTATGGCGATAAATGGGCAGAGAGAATACCGAACGCCAAGTGTTAGCGAAAGCGCCTTGGACCATGATTAGTTTGGATGTGAAGGGACGAGCCAGTTAACGATAATTGTTCTGTGTTTGTACGAGTGTTGTTCTGCGGGTGTTGTGGAGTAATTTTCCTTACGGTGTAATGTTTTAAGGCGCAGTTTATGTTTATAAGAAAAAAAAATTGAGCGTAGCCTACTGTGATGATCCATTAACTTCTGTTTATATATATATATATATATATATATATACATATATATTGTATACTTGTATATATAATTCATAAAGTATTTAACCTAGGCTTTATAATAAATGTATTGGTCAAACAAAAATATTTGTCTGTAGCGCCAGGGCGGCTATGGTAGGTTTGTGGGTACCACCAATGGCGGGGCTCGAACGCTGGTTGTGAAACACCAGTCAGGTCACAGCCTTACCGCCTACAGCAAGCACACACTGTAGTCCGTAGTAATATCCGACCTACACCGACTACCCGTGCCTTCAGCTGCTACCCAGTCACTCCCTCTTCTGGTTTGACACAACCTGGTAGCCCCCCTGTGTGTCCCTCTTGCTCACGGCCTACTCCACCGGTGCCTGGCACCACTGCTGGCGTGGCACCTACCGAGCCTGCCCTGGTGTGCCCTGCTGCCCCCGTGCCACGTCCTGCCCCATCACCACGGCACGTGGTGCCTCATTCTGTCCACCTACCGCAAGCCACATTTTTTCCCCCACTGCTGGCGTGGCACCTACCAAGCCTGCCCTGGTGTGCCCTGCTGCCCCCGTGCCACGTCCTGCCCCATCACCACGACACGTGGTGCCTCATTCTGTCCACCCACCGCAAGCCGCACCTGCTCATGTCTCTGAGCTGTCTCCACCAGTGCCCTCTATTGGACCCGAGGACACCACCCCGACTCCCCATCCCCCACCGGCATGCCGGCACCTGGGGCCCAGCCACTCCAGTTCTCCACATCAATGGGCCACCATGAGGACATGCTAGTGGACTACGCATCTACGCCAAGAAGGACGTCCCCTACCAGCCTCTCGACGTCCCCCTTGAAGCAGACACTACCGACGTACACGCCATCACAATCACACTTAAGGCATGTCCCTCAATATTGTCAATGCCTATGTGCCTCCCTCTACCTCTACTGTACCTGTCCTACCACAACATATGACCTCCACCCCCACCCTCCTAGTGGGGGACCTCAGTGCCCGGCGCCCCAGTTTCTGCTCCCAGGGGCCCTACCTAAACTCCCAGGGTAACTCCTGACTTTCTTACCTGCAAACCACTGATGACCCTGTTACCAACACCTCTTCCCTCTCTGACCAGATATCCCTCCTTCTAGAGACAGGCCTGGCACTTGACATTATTAGGGACCTGCCACGCTTTGCCATAAACAGATAAATTGTACCGGAGATTTCCCACACACTCATCATCATTCTGTCACTTTATGTAACTTTGCTGACAAAACCCATGACCCTTCAGGCTTTTACGCCCTTAATGCATGAGTCATAAAGGCAAGCATGAATGCATGCTTCCCAGATGGGCGCTGAGCGCTTTTGCGCTTCAACCTTGCACAGGATGGGCGGGATGCCTAATAAACTAGCCACCTCGGGGGCAAATATAAAAAAATATATAAAAAAGTAATAGTTGATTGTTTCTAGTGAGGAGTAAAAATGGATTACCCAGTTTACAGAGCTCCAGCAGTTGTGTGCACTGTGCAGGTTACTCTCTATACATTTTTGTTTATTAAAATATTGTAGGCTTTATAGCAATGCGAAATAGCGTATCCAGTTCACACTTTCCTTTCTCTCCAGCTATTTACTTCAAATCCATTTGACTTCTTACATTTTGAAAAATATATAAAAACCAAAACACTTTAGTGTTATGTTTAGGACATCCTCCCCTCGCTTACCTCCTGCTCCTCAGTGACGCGCGGATTTCACTATCGTGCTGGTAACCCAAGCCTCTCATCACCCACCTATTCCCTCACACACCCAGCCTCCCACCCTCCAAAAACCCCACCCCCACACCCCACCTACCCCACCTCACACCCCATCTAATTCCATCCCACACCCACCCACCCCACACCCACCCACCCCACCCCACACCCCACACCCCACCCACACCCCACCCACCCCACCCCACACCCACCCCACCCACACCCCACCCACCCACCACACCCACCCCTGCACCACACCCCACCCACCCCACCCTACACACCCCACCCACCCACCACACCCCACCCACACCACTCACCCCCATCACCTCACCCCCACATACCACCACACTCGCCCACCACCTCACACCACCCCACCCACCCTCCTCACACCCCACCCACCCCCCTCACACACCCCACCCACCCCCCTCACACCCCACCCACCACCGCCAACCCACCCACCACCCCACACATCCACCACCACCACACATCCACCCACCACCCACACCACACCCACCACCCCACACCCCACCCCACCACCCCACCCCACCCACCACCCCACACACACCCACCCACCACCCCACACACATCCACCCACCACCCCACACATCCACCCACCCACCACACACATCCACCCACCACCTCTCACACCCCACTCACCACCCTCATACACACCACCCACCACACCACACACCGACCCACCACCTCACACATCCACCCACCACCTCACATCCACCCACCACTTTCGCACATCCAACCACCACCTCACACACTCACTCACTCACCACACACCTCCACTCACCACCTCACAACCTCACCACCACCCCACACACACCACCCCACACACACACCCAGCCCACCACCCCACACACCCACCTCACCACCCCACACCCCACCCACCACCCCACACACTCACCCCACCACCCCACACACACCCACCCACCACTCACACACCCACCACCCCACACACCCACCCCACACACCCACCCACCACCCCACGCACTCACCACACCACACACCACTCACCACCCCACACCCACTCACCACCCCACACACTCACCACACCCACCACACACCTCACTCACCACCCCACACACCCACCTCACCACCTCAACACACTCACCCACCACCCCACACACCTCACACCACACACCCACCACACCCACCTCACACCCCTGGACACTCACTCACCCCACACACTCACTCACCACCCCACACACCCACTCACCACCATCTCCCCACTCACCACCTCACACATCCACCCACCCCCCACACCCCACCCACCAGCACCCCACACCCACCCACCACCCACACATCCACCCAACACCCCACACATCCACCCACCCCACCACACCCCACCCACCACCCCACACCCCTGCGCCCACCACCACACCCCACCCACCCCTTTACACACCCCACCCACCACCCCACCCCACCCACCACCCCTCACACCCCACCCACCACCTCACACCCCACCCACCACCCCACACCCCCACCCACCAGCCCCACACCCACCCACACCACCCCACACCCCACCCACCCTCACACCCACCCACCACCTCACACCCCACCCACCACCACACACACCCACCACCCCACACATCCACCCACACCCACATCCACCCACCACCCACACATCCACCCACCACCTCACACACACATCCACCCACCACCTCACACCCACTCACCACCCTCACACCCACCCACCACCTCACACACCGACCCACCCCACACACACACACATCCACCCACCACACTCCTGCCCCACACATCCACCCCACACCCTGCACATCCAACCACCACCCCACACACACACTCCACCACCCCACACACCACCCACCACCCACACACTCACCACCACCCCACACACCCACACCAGCCCCACACACCCACACCACACCCCACACACTCCACCACCACACCCTCACACCACCACCACCACACACCCACTCACCACTTCACACACCACCCACCACCCTCACACACCCCACCACCACCCCACACCACCCACCACCACGCACTCACCACCACCCCACACACCTCCACACTCACCACCACACACCACTCACCACCCCACACACTACTCACCACCACACACACTCACTCACCACACCTCACACACTCACCACCTCACACACCACACACCCCACACCCACCACCACCTCAAACACCCACTCTCACCACCCCACACCCCTGACTCACCACCCCACACACCCAGCCCACACCCCACACACTCACTCACCACCCCACACACTCACCACCACCACACACCACTCACCACCCCACACACACCCACCACCACCCTCACACACACTCACTCCACCACCCCAGTCCACCCACCACCCCACACACCACCACCACCCCACACCACCACCACACCACACACCCACACTCCACCACCCCACACCCCACCCACCACCCACACACCTCACCACCACCTCACACACTCACTCACCACCTCACACACCACCCACCCCATGCACCTGGTCACACCACACACACCACTCACCACCTCACACACCTCACTCACCACCTCACACACATCCACCACCTCACACATCCACCCACCACCCCACACACCCACCACCCCACACACCACCACACACACACCACCACACACTCACCACCACCACACTCACTCACACCACACATCACTCACCACCACACACCACTCTCACCACCACACACTCACCCACCACCACACACCACTCACCACCACACACCACCACCACACATCCACCCACCTGCACATCCACTCCACCACCCCACACACCACCCACCACCCTCACACACTCACTCACCACCTCACACACTCACTCACCACACACCACTCTCACCACACCACATCCACCCACCACCGCTGCACATCCACCCACCACCACACACTCACCTCACCACCACACACTCCACCCACCACCTCACACACTCACCCACCACCACACACACCACCCACCACCTCACACACCTCACTCACACCACACACTCACCCACCACCACACACACCACCACCACCTCACACATCCACCCACCACCCCACACACCTCACCTCACACCCCACACACCACACCACCACCACACACACCTCACTCACCACCACACACCACCACCACCCCACACACACACTCACTCCACCACCACATCACCCACACCTACATGACTTCACTCTCACCACTCACACACTTCACTCACCACTCACACACCTCACTCACCACCACACGTCTCCACCACCACCTGACACACCACACCACACACACACACACTCACCTCACCACCACACACTCACCCACACTCACACACACTCACTCACCACCTCACACACTCACTCACCACCTCACACATCCACTCCACCACCCCACACACATCCACTCCACCACCCTGCACATCCACCCAGCGGATCTAAGGTATGGTGAGACGCCCAATCTAGCAGTAAGTGTGCGTAAATATACTGATGGTAAGTTTGTCTTGTTCTCTTCCTTCTCGACTCTCTCTCTCTCTCTCTCAAGGACATCTTCCCTAACACCCCCATGACACCTGCCACCACCCCTATGCCATGACCCCTGCCACCACCTGTGTATGCCATGACACCTACTACTTCCTTGCCATGATACCTGCCACTTCCTCAGGACATGACACCTGCCACCACCCATGTACCATGACACCCGCCACTACCTGCAATTAAGACACCTGCCACTTCCTGTGCCGTGACACCTGCCACATTTCCTGTGCACGACACACCTGCCACCACCCTGTACCATGACATCTTTCATTTTCCTGTGTCATGACACCTGCTGCTCATGTTTTTCGAGTTTGTTTTATCCTCTTAGTTTCCATTACCGGTCGGAAGTTCTCGTAAAAGACTTGAAATTGGAGGAGAATCCTGTCTGTCTGTCTGTCTGTCTGTCTTGTTGCTCGTAGGTAAATTCTTGTTAATCTGCTGGACGAGTAAACAATTACCACAAGGGTTAAGGACCTATGTTGCTGACAGTCGGAGGGTGGGGGTGATTTGCAGTAAGTCTGCAGAAAGGAAGGTGGATAGAAAGGAGGGAGTGATTCATGGGGGAGAAGGAGGGGAGAGGAGGTAGGGGAGAGGGGAAGGAGGGGAGGGGAAGGAGGGTCAAAATGGGAGTGGGGGGGGAGGTAGGGGAGTGGGGGGGAAGGAGGGTCGCAGGCGAGAGGGGAAGGAGGTTCAGTAGGGGAGAGGGGAAGGGAGGGGTTCAGGGGAGAGGGGAAGGAGGTTCGGGGAGGGCGAGAGGGGGGGAAGGAGGCCCAGTAGGGGAGTGGGGGGGAAGGAGAGTTTAGGGGAGAGGGGAAGGAGGTTCGTGGGGAGAGGGGGGGAGGCCTGTGTAGGGGAGTGGGGGGGGAAGGAGGCCGTGTAGGGGAGAGGGGGAAGGAGGGTTTAGGGGAGAGGGGGGAAGGAGGCTCTAGGAGGAGGGGAAGGAGGTTCGTGTAGGGAGAGGGGGAAGGAGGGTCGTGTAGGGGAGAGGGGGAAGGAGGTTTCGTGTAGGGGAGTGGGGGGGAAGGAGAGTCGTAGGGGAGAGGGGGAAGGAGGTTGTGTAGGGAGAGGGGGGGAGAGAGATGTCTCAGAGAGTGTATATATATATATATATATATATATATGTATAAAATGATATATGAGGAGGTTCGTGTAGGGGAGTGGGGGGGGAGAAGGGGTCGTATAGGGGAGAGGGGGAAGGAAGGTCCGTGTAGGGCAGTTGGAGAAGAAGGGGCCGAAGGAGATCAGGACAAAAGTAGGCCTATGGGGGAGGAGGGAGGGAAGATTGAGTAATCCTGGAGGGTGGGGCGGTGGGAGAAGAGACGTATAAGCCAACAGGATGCTGGGGAGTGGAGGATGTGAGGAAGAAGAGGAGTATTGCTGGTGTTGTCGAACCAAGACGCATGTGTTGTGTGAAGCTCAATCTCGTTTTTCCTCTGTGATTATTTTTTTCTCTTTATTGTCTAGAAAAATACATTTCTTACTCTTTTTAATTGTGTGGAAAACGTCTCTCTCTCTCTCTTTCTCTCTCTCTTTCGCTCTTTTCTCCTCTTTCTTTCTCTCTATTTCTCTCGGGATAAATACAGAATACAAAACCACGCCAGAATAATGCGGTGGTGAGGGAGTCATATCTGGCGACGGTGTGTGGTGGGGTGGCAGGCTGGCCAGACGATCCACAAAAACCTCATGGGATTTTGGCGTCTTCTTGATAAAGTTATCAAAGTTCTTTTTTCCCCCCCCCTTTCCTCTCACCTCTCTCTTTATCCTCACTCTCTCCTATGCTGCCAAGACCTTTATCCCATGGTCATACTACCCCCCTCCTCATACCCCGACACCCTATATCTTGCTCACATTGAAGGTGGATCATATATACCTGACGGCCCATTAGTGGTAGTGTGGATAAAACTCATTAAATACTAGACACTCGTGCATGAGGAGGTAATGTGGCTGGTACTGCACTCGATCCCTTCATTTCCCCAATTAAAGTCTGGCTTCTGTTCCCAAGTGGATCAACTGGAGGTCCCCCCTCCACCGTGACTTATTGACCATGTACGGCTAAACCATTGTACAGAGTCGATCATTATTATGTTTTGTTATCAGGTGAAAACTGTGAACTAACTACAGCAAAACATCAGGCCACTTCTAATTTGTAACACCGTGGACATGACGCTAACGAACGCTTTTTAATCGCTATTTTTTCTTTAGAATGTGAATATTTAGTGTTCAACAGGTTGTAATTTTGTGTAATGTCAGCCAAAAAAATAATGGAAATTGAGGAATAAAAAACGTATACTTTTAGTGGAAAATAAAGAGAATGTGTACAATAGTATTATGTTGCCTGTGTCTGATGGATTGTTCCTTATTTCAGAGTATTTTAAGGCACTGTTGAGGTGTGTCGTGTACGTTAAAAGAAAGGCAGGAACTACCGGCCCCGCTCCGTTCCTAGCAGCAGACAGGAGTCAACAAAACCTAACTTAACCAAACCTGAATTTATCTTATGGTCTTGGATTTACTTTGTATTCTGCGTCACGCGGCAGCTCATCCTCCCGTTTGGACACCATGGTCAAATCCACCTCGTGCGCGCCAAGGCTATTTATATTGTATTATGATAACGGCTTACCGGGCGCCCTGGCAGAAATTAAATGAAAACTGAACCAGCGTTTGTTGCAGGTCGTATATGAAACTCAGTGAGACCAGCACTGGTCCAGCAGTATAATGTAGGTTACCATGCAGGGAGGACCGGCACCTTTGTTATGGCTGGTGTTGATAATCACTACATTTGCTTTGACGATCATTCATGGCTCTCTGACCCACATTCAGTATAAAAATTATGTTAACCCCTTTTCAGTATTATTTTGTTAAGATAAATGTCGAATAAGTTATGTATTGTTCCTTTATCCCGTTAGTCATTCCAGCGTGTCACCGTGTTATAAAATGTTCTGATTATTTTAAGCTCTACTCAAGAGTCTATTGTACGCTTTTTTTGAACATCCACAGGAATACTGAACTAAAATTTAGGATGAGGTCTTACACTAGGAAGTATAGACAAAAATCTTCATCATCTCTGGTGCCCATCCCACACCGTCCACTAGCACTGAGGTCGGTAACATTGTTTGGTTATTATATAACACATTCCGAGGACTGTACATTGTTTATACTTAATGTACGGTAATAAATATGATTACCCATTGTCACTGATGCAAAAACAAAAAACATGAATAAATATTATTTAAAGTTTTAAACATGAAATAAATAAAGTTTTAAGCAGGCATACTGGCAATTTTGCACCGTGATGATTTCCAAAATATTGATGGTCTTAATTACATACAAATGTCTTACGAATGAGTAAACAGTCGCCAACAGATTTATTTCAAAACATCAAAACTTATTATTTGTTCAAATCTGTCACTCAATAAATGTTTCCTCACACCTTTGATGGTTGGTACTTGGTGTGACGACTACCAACACGTGTCGCTGGGCTGTGTTCCGGTGGTGTCGTCAGTTCAAGATGTGGACGCTCAGTAAAATTTCTCTCTAATTTATATCGATTAGTTTAACGTATAATGTTCATTATATAAGTAAAGTCACAAGTAATTATTCAGTTTATCCTTAAAAGTACAGTACTTCCCGTTTTTTTTCATTTATACATATTAGTTACTTGTGTTTACGGTATGTTTAGCGCGTTCCTTCAGGTAATGATTATAATTTATTGAATAATATATATATATATATATATATATATATATATATATATATATATATATATATATATATATATATATATATAATAACGACATGAACTTGTCTGGTAAAATAAAACGTATTACTAACTTTTAGTTTGTTATAAATTGGTTATTTTGTGGAACAAGTGAAGTATACTGTAGTTGTGTTTCGTGGAATGAGTTACGTATGTTATCCATGTTTGACTAATTTGTTGTAAAGGGTCTCTTATTTGTTTAATGATATTTATTGTGTGAGTTTATGTTAAAATTGTTTGTGCAATATGAATTTAAGAAAGGTTTCCCAAACATGTACTTTTGTGTACAGTTGGTAAGATAATGCTTGGCAAATGAAGTGTGTATTTCTGTTTTACTGATTGGTGGGAGGAAAATTTGGTTTGTCAAATCATCTGATTGGTCTCAGGAATACGTGTTTTGTGGTTGAAGGAATAAATGGTTTATGTGAAGCCATCTTATTGGTCAGAGTAGTATATGGTTTGTGTCAAGCTCTCATAATAATGTTTATGTTTATCAGAACGACATTAAAACACAGTGCAGGCAGCCATAACAGTTGTGTTTTGATCCGTTAACCGCACTGTCCCTCTCAAGTTGATCATACCACACTGTCTCGGGAAGTGAGTGAAAATACAACCATGATGTAAACGTTAATAGTAAAGTACAGTACTTGATGTGTGAAAACTCTTATACTAGATACTTGAGTGAAGGTAAGTGAAATAGTTTGCTCATTATACTTGTATGGATGAACTAATGTCGTTCCTTTATACATATATTACTGAAATTTAATTAAGCTTTACTTCTATTTTATCTAAGTGTGAAAAGATAATAACGTGAAGGGGAGAATTATGTGAAGGCTTCATTTCATTAATACAGTATGAACTTGGTCATCTCACACACCATAAAGCACTTAACTGTTAAGGCCTAACTGGGAGGGGAGGTGGGGTGGGGGGGGGGCTGCTCACAGTTACGGCCAGTCATGTTTGTTTACTCTGCGGATGTCAGGGCTGGAGTGAGTGATGTAAGAGAGTGACGGGTATGTGTACTAGGGATTCTAGAGAACGTAAACTCACTCACTTTCATATCGGCATCCAAATATTTTCTTTCTTTATTATCGTTCACGAAAGACAACTGTAGGGTGGCAGGCTCGACCCACGCCAGACATGCCAAAATATCTACGCCCATAACTATCACATGAACATTATAGTCTTACGACCAAAATGTTTTTAATAATCTTAAAAGGTTTAACGTGACGAGAATAGGTAATGTGTCGGCCTTTATGCTGTGAGAGACGATCACAAAATTCTGGTTCACGACACAGCAAACATTGAGGAAAGTAAACTCAGGTTGAACATTAATTACCTCCCATGGTACCAGGTGTGTTTATGTTACATCTGAACGAAATGTTAATATAACGGAATGAGGTAAGGTATAATATGCAAGCAGCAGAGTGAAAAAAGAAATGTGGGTTTCATACGCACTTAAGGACAGTGTGTGCTAAACCTTCGGTAAACAAGGAGCAGCGTGGCCGACACTGCTCTCAACCACTCTCACTTCCGAACTTGTAAAGTTAGGTCACCATTTGCAGTTGGGTGGACTGGGAGTGCCCCGAGATAGAACCACCGACCCATAGGACAGAAGGCAAGTGCTGTATCCACTCGGATTCCACAGTAGAGTAGGCACTTAAGAGTAGGTAATATAAAATATAGATAAGTTATTTATTTACACCAAAATGGCCCGATTAATGCAAGCTAATAGAATTAAATATTTTGTATCAACTGACTAGAAATAAAAGTATTATATATCAATACAAAATAGGTCAGTCTGTTTTCGGGTAGCTTGACTACAGTTGTATGGTAAGCAGAATAAAATAAAATGAAAATAAGTTTGCTTCTTAAAACAGTGAGTTGTTTCCTATTAGAGAAACTCGCGCCAAAACTCTTAGAACATCCACAACCCTGTGTTCTTATGCACATGTTTAGTTTACATTACCAAATTAACAAACTATGAATATTTTCAGACATACCCAGAATTACGGTGGTGTCTGGTAACAATGATTCCCATCACAGAATAGCGTAGCCTAACACGTGTTGAAGCCTTATCGTGTTCTTAAAGAGATTTGGTAAAGTTTCCCTCTCGCTGGTATAATTAACAACTTTAAAATTCTATGGTTACCTGTGTTGTAGCGGCGAATTATAACTAAGAATGCTCAAAGTTTTAATGTGATTTTCTCCCCAGAAGCCAGAGTGTGTGTGTGGAGAGTTAATAGTTGGTAGAGTTGTGAGGCTGAATGAGGGCGGACGATGATGGTGGTGGAATGTAAATACTACCTTCTTGATGATGGCGCTTTATGTTGATGATGGTGAAGGTGACTGATGATGACCCATGTTGATGGTGACCTATGTTGATGATGATGGTGGTCACCTATGTTGGTGAAGGTGACTGATGGTGAAGGTGACCCATGTTGATGGTGGTGAAGGTGATCCATGTTGATGATGATGGTGAAAGTGACGTATGTTGTAGGTGAAGGTGACCTATGTTGTTGATTATGGTGAAGGTGACCTATGATGATGATGATGATGGTGACCTATGATGATGAAGGTGACCTGTGATGATGATGGTGACTATACTGATGATGATGGTGACCATGTTGTTGATGGTACTGAAGGTAACCTATGATTATGATGGTGAAGGTGACCTATGTTGATGATGGTGACCCATGATGATGATGGTGACCCATGTTGATGATGGTGCTGAAGGTGACCTATGATGGTGAAGGTGATCTATGATGATGATGGTGAAGGTGACCTATGTTGATGATGGTAAAGGTAACCTACGATGATGATGATGGTGCTGAAGATGACTTATGATGATGATGAAGGTGACCTATGGTGATGATGGTGACCCATCTTAATGATGGTGAAGTTAACCCACGTTGATGATGGTGTTGAAGGTGACCCATGATGATGATGGTAGTGAAGGCGACAAATGATGATGATGAAGGGGAATCGTGCTGATGATTACAGTGAAGGTGACTGATGGTGAAGGTGACTTACATTGATTATGATGCTGAAGGTGACCCATGTAGATGATGATGGTGAAGGTGACCCCTGTTGATGGTGAAGGTGACCCCAGTTGATGGTGAAGGTGACCCATGGTGATGATGATGGTGAAGGTAACCCATGTTGGTGGTGAAGGTGACCTATGGTGATGATGGTGACCCATGTTGATGGTGAAGGTGAACTATATTGATGATGATGATGAAGGTGACTTATGTCGTTGATGGTCACCTATGTTGATGATTGGAAAGGTGACCCATGATGATGATGGTGGTGACCCATGTTTATGATGATTGTGAAGGTGACCTATGTTGATGATGGTGGTGAAGGTGACCCATGTTGATGATGGTGGTGAAGGTGACCCATGTTGATGATGATTGTGAAGGTGACCTATGTTGATGATGGTGGTGAAGGTGACCCATGTTGATGATGGTGGTGAAGGTGACCCATGTTGATGATGATGGTGACTCATGTTGATGATGGCTATAAAAGGTTAATTGTTTAAAAAAAATGGCGAAGCACTGGAGAGCAAAAACAATATCTCGCTTCTTTGAGGAATACAAAATAACATGGGTGTTAAGTGACAGTGTGTCAGGGTGGAGAAAAAGACGTATTTATAAAGCTAAATCTTCAGTATAATCTCAATGCAGTTTCGTCGTCATATTTGCAGTCCCCCCCCCCTCCCCCCCCAACCCGTGTTAGCCAGTAAGATGTATTGAAGTATATCCAGTTTAGGGGAAGTTTCATTTGCGAATGTTTATGAATTCGTTTTCACGGTGGCTGATGGCGGGGCAATTTGTTTTATGCAGCGTGTGAGACGTTACATGATTGATGATTTCTCGCTGCTGAGGCGCCTCCAAGTCAAGCAAACCCTACATACCTGTCTTTTCGTCATGAAAGCCCCACAACTGTCCCCGTCATGTAGGCCCCACATACATGTCCTTTCGTCACGCAGGTCCCACATACCTGTCCTTTCGTCATGCAGGTCCCACATAATTGCCATCCCGTCATGCAGGCCCCATTTAACTGCCCTCCGTCATGCAGGTCTCACATATCGGTCCCTCCGTCATACAGTCAAAACATATCTTTATATTTCCCTCCGCCATGTAGGCCCCAAGTACCTCACCGTCATGCAGGCCCCAAACACCTCACCGTCATGCAGGCCCCAAACACCTCACCGTCATGCAGACCCCAAACACCTCACCGTCATGCAGGCCCCAAACACCTCACCAAATGTTAAGGCCCCCCCAAACACACCACCATCATGCAGGCCCCTCATGCAGGCCCCAAACACCTCACCGTCATGCAGGCCCCAAACACCTCACCGTCATGTAGGCCCCAAACACACCACCGTCATGCAGGCCCCAAACACCTCACCGTCATGTAAGCCCCAAACACCTCACCGTCATGTAGGCCCCAAACACCTCACCGTCATGCAGGCCCCAAACACTTCACCGTCATGTAGGCCCCAAACACCTCACCATCATGCAGGCCCCACACATCCATTCGTCATGTACTTGTTGAACACTTCTTGTTACACATCTTTCTCGGGTGTTGATAGTTACATAAACTGACTATGCAATTTATAGGTAGAGTGTAAACTTATTTCTTTTACTAATACTTGCACGACTATATTTACATATCTTACAAAGTTTCCTTCCTTATATTAAAAATCGAAAAAGGTTTGTTGACATGTAACAAAGAAGCGCCGCACGAAACTCTAATAAATCCGTTCATGTTTATACACGGATAACGACCCAACTGTCTCTATTTCTTATGAGGAATAGAAAGAAATACCGAATCACAGTTAAGAGGCACAATTTACAGTATGTGCATGGGGGGTCATTCCTGAAACATAAAGGACTCGTAAACATTTATGCATTGTGATATACGGTATGTGAAGCTGTGTACCTGCGTGACTTCCTGACGAATTTTTGGGATGTGAAACGTGGGAGTTGAACCCCTTAGATTATACCTAACGAAGACTATTTAAGTTATGGAACACAGGTAATGAACCCCATCCCTTCAGGACCTGCTGATTATTGTACAGGTAATAAGCATGATGTACTTCGTGACGGTAGTGGTGTCAAGGTGATGAGTTTGTTCTGAACTGTGTTGGTTGCGTTGTGTATTAGAGAATATGTCGCACTCTTAGTCACGTTATAGATAAACTGTTTCAGTGTCGTACTCTTGCGCAAGTTATAGATGAATCTCTCGCACTCTTGGTCACGTTATAGATAAACTGTCGCACTCGTGCTCACGTTATAGATAAACTGTCGCACTCTTGCTCATGTTATAGATAAACTGTCGCACTCTTGCTCACGTTATAGATAAACTGTCGCACTCCTGCTTTCGTTATAGACAAACTGTCGCACTCTGGTTCACGTTATAGAAACTATCGTGATGTGGCTCCTCTGTATTTTCCTGCCTGACGTTCACAAGGAAAGGCTTGGTGCGTCCGCATGCACGACCTGCTGCCAACTTTTTGAATGTTTGTACATGCGAAAAAAAGTCTACAAATATTTCGCAATGTACGTGGAGGACTTTCCAGTCTCTCTGAATAAATGTGTGTGTGTGAGTGTGTGTGTTTTTGGGTGTGGGTGTTTTTGGGTGTGGGTGTTTTTGCGTGCGTGTGTGCGTGATGTGTGTGTGTGTGTGTGTGTGAGTAAAAGCTTACATGGATGTGTCAGTGTGAGGCAGTTGTTGCAGAATACTGTAACGTGACATAAGATTTAGTGTTTTTTTTTTTTCACGTATTTGTATAACTTGTTCGTATACTGTATACATATATGGGAAGTTTACTTATAAATATTACGAGTGAGACACCAAAAATTTTAGATCATCATACGAACGATTTTTTTTTTTTTGCTTATGATCAGTGGGAAATAATGGTGTAACTTAAAGGTGAACCAACAAAGCCTTCAGTATTTTTCTGCATGATTCTTGGAAGCATGTGCGTTCCGGTAGTCATAAGAATAAAGTATACATATGTGTGTGTGTGTGTGTGTGTGTGTGTGTGTGTGTGTGTGTGTGTGTGTAGCAAAATTCAGTTCTGTGTTGACGTTTTAGCGCAGCTGGTTGCAAAATTAAACTTGTTCTCTCTACTTAATATTTTCCCTCTCTAACTCGACAATATATACAATAATCTTGATCCTTAACGCTGTTAGGTGGGGTTTATATTACGTTCCCAGGTGGCTATTGGGGTAAATATTCTTCTCTCTGAGGCGCACATAACGCCCGTCGGCTACAGACTTTTACACTAATCTCGCCATAACGTTCTTTAACCTCAGAATGTGATGGTTCGTGTTTAAGTTTCCTTCTATGCTTCGTCGGCATGAAAGTTTCTTCACTGTGACAAGTTACGATAGGAAGAAAATCATTCAATGTAGCGTTCTTCATATTAAATCCGGATCGCCCCTCTCCCAGCTTATTTCATCTTGAGATTATTCACCCTTACGCTACATGGATACTGGATAGGGTTAATGTTGGTTAAGTTTGGTGTGGTTAAGTGAGGTGGGACCTAATCTTAGTTAATCCTATATATTTGCCGTATGCATCATTAAGATAATTTGTGATAAAGGCATTGGTGGTATAACTATTAACAGCTAAAACTGAAGGTTGGAGGGCCAGGGGAAAGCCAAAACTGGGTTGGTTGAATAAAAATTAAAAGCTGTGGTCCCCGGAGAGATACAATGTACACTTGTAACTTGCGCTAATGTACCCATGAATATTTATTGTACGTTAGTTGAACAAATGATTCCAGTACAACACAGTCAGTGTTCCCGGGTACAGGCTAGGGGGTAAAGGACGAGTGAATTAGGGGCGCGGAGGCCGAGTGGATACAACGCTTGCCTCCTCCATTAAAGGCCAATGGTTTGCGCCCTCGGCACCCTCATTCGACCTCGCTGTGAATAAGTACCTGCCCTTAGTAATGAAATGATGGTGTTTGTGTGTAGTAACGGCTGCATTGTCTCTGTGTGCCGAGCCTTTTTATTCAATGTGCTGTATCCGCACTGCCCCTAATGGGTTGTCAGCCCTACGGAACCTACTCTCACAAATGAATGTTTTTGATGTATCGACGTATTTATAAATTTCTGATAACCAGTAAATTAATTTTCCACTCGGGTAATTATGTACGAAGGAAATACAGTAATGCACACACACACACACACACACACACACACACACACACACACACACACACACACACACACACACACACACACATTCTCTCACACATCAGAGAATAATTCCCCCCTCCCCTAGAGAGAGAGACCACACAATACCCTCTGGGGACAAATGCACTGCACTTTGTGAAATTGTTCCTGGCTTCCCTGTCAGTGTGGGGGTCGTGGCGGTAGGTGGTGGCAGAGGAGGTAGGGGAAAGTGTGGATGGTGGTAGGTTAAGTAAGGGGAGATGAGGATGGCGGTAGGGGAAGTAGGGAAGGGTGTGGGTAGTGGTGGCAGGGGAAGTAGGGAAAGGTGTGGGTAGTGGTGGCAGGGGAAGTAGGGAAAGGTGTGGTGGTTGTGACAGGGGAAGTAGGGAAGGGTGTGGGTAGTGGTGGCAGGGGAAGTAGGGAAAGGTGTGGGTAGTGGTGGCAGGGGAAGTAGGGAAAGGTGTGGGTAGTTGTAGTAGGGGGAAGGTAGACCCCTACACCTGTGTCCGAGTACATAGCCCTACATGTGTTATTTTTACCGAGTGATTCTTATGTCAACTATGGGCTTCACGCTTGTGGCACCTCGGCGTCTCTTTCTCTCTCTCTCTTTTAATCCTTCTCTTTCTCTTTCTCTTATTTACCTTTTATCTTTTCTTCCTTTTCTTTCCCTCGTTCTCTCCTCTGGTGCGAGACAGGTAAGCCACATAATGCGATCAGTCATTACCTGGAAGATGGTGGGTGTGTGGTACAATGACTTATCATGACAATGGCCGGAGCAAAAGAGAGGGAGGGAGGGAGCAGTGTAGAGGGAGGGAGGGAGGGAGGGAGTGTAGAGAGAGGCAGGGAGAGAATGGTGGCGTTGTTCTCCTCTATAGTATTTATTTATCATCATGCATTATGTTGAGAGGTCTGAGATTTTTTTAGATAAACTTTAGAAAAATTTGAATAGAATGAAAATTTTTGCTGTGAATTGCGAAATAAGAATTGTTGTTGAAGACCATGTAAGAAAAGTTAACTGGAATTTATTTGGTGGGTGAACGTCTAGTGTGTGTGTGTGTGTGTGTGTGTGTGTGTTTGTGTGTGTGCGTGCGCGTTTGCGTTTGCGTATAATCCTTCCTTCCACCTCCATTATTCCCCTCTCTTTATCCCTTTTTCTGTTGCTCCTGCTTATTTCCTCCCCCCCCCCTCTCTTACCTCACCCCTCCACACACGCCATATAAGAAGCCAGAAAAAGAGAATAATTAGGAGAACAGAAGTGAGATAAAGAGGGAGAGTAATGCAGATGAAAGGAAGGATTATATATCCTGTATGTACACACACAAACATAATCATACAAACACACATACACACACAAACATAGCAAACATAATCATTACACACACAAACATAATCATTCAAACACACACACACACCCACGTAAGACATCACTGGCCGTTGCCCTTGTTGACTTCAGGAAGGCCTTTGACCTTGTTGATCACTGCACTGTTATCAACAAGGCTATTGCACTAGGGCTGCCCACCAACCTGGTCTCATGGCTCACTGATTTCTTGAGTGGACGTCGCCAGGCAGTGAGGTATCAGGGCTCTGTCTCCACATTCCAACACCTCACCTGCGGTGTTCCCCAGGGGACCAAGATGGGACCACTGTGCTTCATCATTCTGATCAACGACGCTTTATCCGACACTCCTCACAGGTGGAAGTACGTGGATGACTGCACTGTGAGGGTTTCAGTGGACAACACCGCACTAGGCTACTCATCGCTACAGGGCACCCTGGACAGGCTACAGGCATGGAATACGGAGAACAAGGTCACCATCAACCACACCAAAACCGTAGTCATGCACATCAATACCGCCACCACTCCAGTGCAAGCCCCAGCAGTCACAGTGGGTGCCCATCCTCTCCAGCTGGTGCAGTCTACCAAACTCCTGGGTGTAACTATAGACAACAAACTTGACAGGAAGGCCCATGTAAATAACACAGTCAAGGCAGCCTCGTACCGTCTGGACATGCTACGACGCCTTAGGTCACTTGGGACACCCACGCCAGAGCTGAGGACCATCTACAACGCCTTTATTCTCCCCAAACTAACGTATGCGTTACCAGCCTGGTCGTCTTCTCTCAACTCCACCCAACAACGTCAGCTAGAGAAGGTACAGAAAAAGGCCTGCAGAATCATGCTCGGCGCAGAATACTACGGCTACACAAACGCTCTCTCCACCCTGGAAATGCCATCCCTCAGTGACCTCCACCACCAAGCACTGGAAAGGTTTGGCAGCCAACTAATGCACCACCCTCGTCATCGCCACCTGTCACCGACAGCCTCCCACCCACCTCGCGCAGTCCGCCACTACAACAAAATTCAGCCCATAAGAGCGCGCACCGATAGATATAAGAATAGCACCATCCCATCTATTGTTAAAATAATAAACAACTCCTGATTTATGGACTGTACAGCCCTGTAAATGTAATCAATGCATATTATATCATTATGTCTAAATCAAATGTAAGTTTGTATATTTTCAGCCACCGGCTGCAACTCTATTAATAAACCGTTTATTATTATTATTATTATTGTTATTATTATTATTATTATTATTATTATTATTATTATTATTATTATTATTATTATTAAACACACACACATAATTATACAACACACACACACACACACACACACACACACACACACACACACACACACACACACACACACACACACACAAATACACACAGATCTGGCTCGCCTCCATAATCTTGTAGAGGTCTGGAGCTTCCCGTCCCAGGAACAACACGGCATAAATGGAAATTGGATTTTCAAATTAATTTTACAAAGCCATAAATGGATCAGCCATCACGGAGCTTTTGAGATTAAGTTGGGGTAGAGAGAGAGAGAGAGAGAGAGAGAGAGAGAGAGAGAGAGAGAGAGAGTCATTTAGTCTATATTTCCTCCATTACCGCCTGCATAATAGCCTTCGTAAATTTAATTTGGCCAGGTATTTTAAACTTCCTCCCATCCACCTCCCCTCTTCTCCAGGTGTAATTTAGAACCAGGTAAATAATGCTAAATTATCTACACACACGCCAGGTTCTGTACGAGTTAGTATTTCAGGCGTGATTGAGAGACCGCAGTATTAACAGGTGTATTGGACCGGGTAATGTACCGTTCATAACGAGAAGGACCAATCACCGGGTATTAGATATGTTGGCTATTAACGTCAGGATCACTGCTGAGTGAGGGTGGGCAGGTCGAGACCTTTGTGGAAGGGAGAGGGAACGGAAGTCTGGGAGAAGGGGAAGAATGTGGGAGGGACAGGAAGAAGGAGGAGAGAGAGAGAGAAGGATGGGGATGAGAAGAAGAATGAGGAAAAGGAGTAGGAGGAAAAGAAGACGGTGAAGTTGTGGCAAAGACAAGGTTAATAATGTGGAACTGAGTCATCGCATGCCACTGTACACTCCAGGCTGTCGGTGGCAAAAGATTCGAATCCATCCATACACCACTCACTGCAGCAGCTAAATATCATACAGTAATTCGCTATATATTGATGTGTAATTGGCAGGCAGTTAACATGCAGATAGTGGTTCAGAGTCTTGGTTGATAACAGGGGTGACTTTCCAGAGCTGGAACACTCGCCACATGGTACCACACCACCAGCAGATGAGTCACAAACCGCAGGAACCAACACCACACAGTACCACACCAGCGCGAGCACCTGACACCTGACGAACGGTTGCCTCCTGCTTTGACCTTCTCTAACCTCCCTCAAAAAGAAAAAAATCCCCATCCTGAAAAACCAAACCAAAAAACTTAAGATCAGCTTAATGAACACCCTGTAATAAGCAGCATTTCTCCTAACATTGGAAGGAAATACGTAAAAAGCGTCACGAAGCAGCAATCAGTGCGTGCGTGCGTGAGTACGCGCGCGCCCGCCCGCGCGCAACTACGCTGGACTAGCCATCTTACCCGCATGGACAACAGTAGACTACCAAAGCAGCTACTTTACAGTCACCTAACGAATAGTAAACGTAACGCTGGCAGGCAACTAGAAGATATAAGGATAGTCTTAAGACAAACCTGGAAAAGTGCCAAAACGAACCCCTCAACTGGGAGGTAATTACTCCACACCGTAATGCTTGGAGGAGTACTACACGAGAAGGCGTCAATGCTTTCGAGTTAGCCCGACTACAAACCGAGGCAGACAAGCCCCAACGCCGGAAAGATGCTGCCACCGCCCCTCCCGCACTCGATGTAGCCCTCCACAGGTGCAACATCTGTGAACAACTCTGCCGGTCCCGTATCGGCCTCTTTAGTCACCTCAAAACTCACCAATGAAGGTGACATCCCTAATAACTCATATCATTGTATCATAGCTGGATGATCGTCATACTCTATTCCGAGTGACAGCAAAGTAGTAGTGCGTGCGTGCGTGCGTGAGAGGAAACAATAAATAACATTAATGCCTTACAAAGAATTGAAGCTCCATAACGTCTTCGATATATATATCTATGCTCGAGCCTTACAGCCATTATATAAACATGATTTAAAGTCGACAAAAGACGCATGCAACAAGAAGTGGATGTGCAGGAACGGAACATTGAAACATTCGGGTGGTGGAGTCGATAAATCGTTTGTCAGTCAGGCACAAAGGCGCACACACTATACCCTGTCTCGACCTGGCTACCTTACGTCGCATTACTTTTCCAGGACGACGTCTTGTGCCAGTGGTGTTGTGGAGAACTGAGGACCCGTGATGGCTGGTGGCCTGAATATTGGTATAGGATGATTAGAATGTAGGTTGGTTGATAAAAATGTAAGTAGGATGGTCGATATGCAGATAGGATAATTAGCTTATAGGTAAGATGACTGCCGTGTAGGTGGGATGATTGGAATGCAGGTAGAATGATTAAAGCGAAGGTATGAGGATGAGAATGTACGAGTGTGTGTTCCAGGCACTACATAACATCCGTGTTCATAAGGTCTTGCACTTCACTAAGTAGCTCCAGCAGTCGTCCAGTCGTGTTTGGGAGATGTTAGATCGCCTCCACAGTGATTATGTTAACTTATGTAGCGTTCCTCTAAAAAAGTTACGAAAACACTGATTATCAAATTCGAACCATACGTTTGTTTACAAAACCACACACAATACTATATCATCGCTATAACTGCTTGTCTTAATTTGTTATATACTTATTTACCTGTGGGTGACGAGAGACAGGTGAGGAGAGGCATTATGATGGGTTAGTTCCCAGGACTGGTATAATGTTTGTGTTAATTAGGAATTGTCTTGTTCCGAAGCTACACTGTGTGGCTGATTGTCTTAGTGTGTGGTTGGGTGTTATAGCGTGTGGTTGGGTGTTATAGTGTGTGGTTGGGTGACATAGTGTATGGTTGGGTGTTATAGTGTGTGGTTGGGTGTTATAGTGTGTGGTTGGGTGTTATAGTGTGTAGTTGGGTGTTATAGTGTGTTTGGCTGACATAGTGTGTGGTTGGGTGACATAGTGTGTGTTTGGGTGACAGTGTGTTGTTAGGTGTTATAGTGTGTGCTGGGTGACATATAGTGTGCCTGAGTAACAGTGTGGCTGGGTGATTTCATGTGGGGCTGGGTTATAGTGTGCGCTGGGTGACTTAACACAGTGTGGCTGGGTGGCAAAGTGTTGCTTGGTGACATAGTGTGGCTTGGTGACGTAGTATGGCCTGGGTGATATAGTGTAGCTGGGTAACACGGTGTGCTGGGTGTCAAGTGTGTGATTGGGTAACATAGTGTGGCTGGGTAACATAGTGTGGCTAGGTAACATAGTGTGGCTGGGTAACGACAGTGTGGCCGGCCTACCCTGCTTCACTCCACACGGTTATTTAGGATATATATACATGATGTTGTTATTCAGCCATAAATTTGAAAAAAAAAACCCACATTATATCATGACACATACGTCGTTTACTTAATTATATCTCTATTTAGTTTATTAATCATGTGGACGAGGCGATACTTACATCATATTTGACGTAACACTGAAGTATACCTGTTTATTATACGATATATTATGAAAACAGCTTGATATACTCGTATATTTGGAGAATTAGGCCTTCTGGTCTTATATATACGTACCACCTCTGTAATAATAATAATATTAATAATAATAATAATATTAATAATAATGATAATGATAATAATAATTAACTGTTTATTGAAAGAGCATGGCACCCGGAAGGCTGAAAATATACAGTTGCATAATTGGGAATGGGTCTCTTGATTTACAAATAATATACAAGTAACATAAGTGATACAAATATGATATATAATAACTAGGTGGGGAGAAGGTCATACTACAGGGCATTTCAACATAGTGACAGTGCAAAAAGGTAAGATTTACTGGGAGTGAATACTCTGGCTGATTACAAGTTATTGATAATAATTTTTACAATGGTTGGGACTGGGCTGTTCTTATAGCGATCAGTACGTGCTTGTATGAGCTGGGTGCGGTTGTGGTGTCGAACAGCAATTCTCGGACGAGGGATCTCGGGTGGTAGTAGGAGCCGGTGTCAGAGAAAGCTGAGAGGGTCAGTGTGTTGAGCGCTTCTTGTTATGTGTAGTAGGAGGAGGGAGAGAATAATCTTGTATGCCCTCTTTTGCACTTTTTCTAGGTGTTTACGTTGTGTGGCATTTAGGGAGGAACTCAAGGTAGGGGAGGCATAGGTGAGGTTGGGAAGTATGAATGTTGAGTAAACAGTGTGTGTGTGTGTGTGTGTGTGTGTGTGTGTGTGTGTGTGTGTGTGTGTGTGTGTGTGTGTGTGTGTGTGTGTGTGTGACAAATGTACACAAGGACTCGACCATAATATATCTGTAAATTTTCTATTCTTACTGACGAGGCAACATTCTCTGCCCAAAGCATTGTGGGTGCGAGTGTGTTCTGGTCACCTGTCATAGGCCGGGAGAGATAGGACAGGTGTATCTCTCTCTGAAGGTGTTTATGACCCCCTGGCGTTTTTCCGATATGTCGACTGGGAATGGCTGTAGCACTGATACATTGGTTCGTTTTTCCAATGATTTTCACTTGAGAATGACACATATTTGCACAAGTTATTAAATTGTGTGTGTGTGTGTGTGTGTGTGTGTGTGTGTGTGTGTGTGTGTGTGTGTGTGTGTGTGTGTGTGTGTGTGTGTGTGTGTGTGTGTGTGCGCGCGCGTGTGTGTGCGCGCGCTTGTGTAAAGGTCGAGAGGTTTGGTGGATGGTTGTTATTTTTCTACAGGTTATTTCTGAGCCAGAAGGATGATTAAATTTGTTTTCAAGTCCTCGTCCATATTTATGAATGTATGAACAATAATATCGGTAACAATGAGGCTGGAGATAATCTGTAAATGAGCCAGTATGTGTGTACTTACTTGGTGTTCCCAGTGATGGTGCATAGTGATCTGATATGGTTTTATGAGCTACGTGTTCTGTATGTGATAATACCTTAGTAATTATATCAATATATTCATTTGTTTACATTATGATGGAGAGGTTAAGATAACGTAACAAAATGCTCCTCAAGCCTCACTTTATATACCTCCTAGGACATAAAAGACAACCAATATTTTGTAATAGTGATGAATATTCCTGGAATTGAAATAAATCGGCGGTACAAAATTGGGTTTGTCAGTGGCTGGTCGACCAATTACAGCAGGTACAGGTAGAGAATATCTGACCACACATACAGTACATTACGTCCTTCATGCTGTAATGTTTGTTATTCTCTGACGTGTTAGATTTGTTACAACATTCTGGTAGCGGTGATAGTGATGGTCGAGGTGGTGGTGGTGGTGAGGGTAGCGGTGGTGGTGATGGTGTACCGGTGGTGGTGATGGTGGTGAGTTACTGCCTAAAAATATACCCATAAGTTAGTGTTAATAAATATTTGGCTATGACGGTTCATATTCTTCTTTAACAGCGTGTGGAAGTGACTACTGTGGGTCCTATAAGCATGACTGTTTAGTGATGGGAGTGTAATGTATGATGAATGTGTGTAGGAGCATCACTTGCCAACTCTTTTTCCCTCCCCCCTTGCTTCGTCTTCACCTCCTCCCCTTCGTTCTCCTTTACCACATCCTTATCCCCTTCTCCTCCCCTTACACCTAACACATTTTCCTCCCATCTCCCTACCACCTCATCCCTCCCTCCCTCCTCACGTTAATTGATGAGGTTGGTAGTAAATAAATATACAACACCGGGTCATTAATCAGTAATTATAATTCATTTTTTCTTGACTTTTCTTTACTCTCAATTATTCAAAAATCTCGGTGGCAATAAATTTTTCTTCAAGTCTACAGGAACGAGACCCCGACACACACACACACACACACACAGAGTCGAAGATTTATTTAATAGTATTTTAGTAGTATAAAAATAACCTAAGTTTCGTTCAACACCCCAAGACCTAGTCAGTACCCTAATAGTCCATGTTATTTAGGTCGTCTGAGTCATGTATTTTCAGTATCTGCTGGTGTGCCAGACATATTCCTCTGGAATAAGAAGTAGGCCCATGTTATGTAAGAGCAACATGACGTTCAAAGCTTTGCAACCTGACAGGTGGGAGCATTGACAGAGGCAATAAAAAGCTCCCATGACCTATTTTACTGGAATAAAAAATAAATATTTTACCTTTCACAGCTATTATTCATCTTCTAGCGTAACGTAAAATGCAATGCCCCAAAAATACTTCATATTGACAGTAAAGGTATGGCTTTACTCAAAGTTGAGACTGGGGAAATAAAATTACATAAAATAGTTATCATACTCAAGGATGCACTCAAAATCTATCTTGTGCTGTTTTAATAAAATTTAAAATTTTTACGGTGTTTTATTCATCTTCAAGTTTAACAAATATTCATTGAGAATGTAGACTACTTAGTATCAGAAGGCCAGGTTAAATTTTACTTGGTTGAGACTATAGAAAAAAAATCACAATCCAGTCATCATGCTCAAAGATGCAGCCCATGAGATTACAAAATTCATCCTCCTGTCTTTTCTGGGGCCTCCATCAACACATCTACCAGGTCTTGTGGCATGTCTGACACTTGATCTCCAATTTTCCTTTTGCAAGTTCCCAACCATGAGCTTTTGGTGCAGGAATGGCTTGGGTTGATTTGGCTGCCCTTTTGATGTACATTTTCAGGGGATCCCTGGCAGCTACCAAACAGGGAGGTACTACCGCCCGGGAAGATGTTGGAAGCATAATGTGTTGTCTAATGGTAGACCCTGCTGCCATATGGCATCACAAAAATTGTGACCAAGTCCCAGGTTGCTGATCTGACTTTCTGCCTCATTTACACACAATTGCAGGGTCTCAATTGTTTCCCTTACTTTGTCAACACAATATACATATATCATTTCTCACTCTTGATATTTTTTAAATTTTTCTATTTATTTAAGGCTCATTATTATTATTATTATTATTATTATTATTATTATTATTATTATTATTATTATTATTATTATTATTATTATTATTATTATTATTATTATTATTATTGTTATTGTTATTATTATTATTATCATTATCATTATCATTATCATTATTGCTTTATTATATTTTTGCCCCCCAGTCCTTGATGTGGGTCATTAAAAATGACCTGTGCCTGGGTGGGCTAATGCCCGTTAAAAAAAAAAAAAGTAGGAAGGATGCTCATGTCCACTCCATCGTAACTTGTCAGCAATGCTCCGTGTTTGCTACTGAAATCGTTCCAGGAATTTATCGTCGTGCCTCAGTTTGTTGATGTCCTTTGTTGATAATTCTCCTTCGAGATGGCGCGTAAAGTGATCAAGTCCAGCAAACACAATGTCTAGAATTTCTTCAGAGTTCCCAAATTGTGCGAATGTGTCAAGAAACACGAGGTGTTGCCTGAGGATCTTCATAATTATAATCGTTCCCTTTCTGACAAACGCTTTCTTGGTATCACAACCACTGAATGCACGTACTGCAGGAAGAACTTGGCAGATCTCTTTCTCCACATCTTGAATAACACTTTGTATGTCTGAGTGTTCTTTTGCTGCCAACTCCAGTGTCAAACAGAACTATCAGTTTGATGTTCTGTGCAAACTTCAGTAGAAGAATGAACACATCAGCATCTGGAAAGCGCACAGTTATAGTTACTGTCAGTTTTTTACTTTATCCTCTTCGTCACTGGTCGGCTCTTTAGCCGCTTGGGCAGTCGGTCACATCTGTCACGCATTGTTGGCAAGTACTGGGCATGCACTAGCTCCTGAATGCATCTGAACCTGTTCCAGTGTTAGTCAAGTCTAGTCTTGAAAGAGCTCACACTCGGTGCCGTCACAACACTCTGGCAGATTGTTCCAACAGTTTACAATTCTCACTGCGAAAAAGTTTGATCTCACAATTTTCTGGACTTGTGGCTTCTTCAACCTTGAGCTGTGACATCTCTGGGATGTTTATAAACTTCAATTTGGTTACCTCTTGCTTGTCTATAGTATAAGTTCTAGGCAGTTGCAGGCGCTCTAATTTCTCTGGGTAACATGAGGTGCCGTAGCGCAGACACCAGTCTGGTGGCCCTTCTTTGGACATTTTCAATCAACTGTAGCATATCTCGGGGACCAGACGGGATGACAGTACTCCAGACGGGAAGCACCTCACTTTTGAAGATCGTTATCACTGTCAGGATAAATCTTAAACAAATGAAAGGTAGCTTTTTTATGATAATAAACTATTCATCATTATTTTAGACCATGAGAAGTTTCCAAATGTTCGTATATATGCTTCAATAACGAAGAAAATTATATTAATGAATTGGCAACTTCACTACAACCACAGCTGTCGCACGATTCTGATATCAAATTTTTTTCATTATTTGAAAACTTGTCATGATCTAAAATAATGATAAATAGTTTACAGTATTATCATAAAATGCGACCTTTGTTTTGTTTAATATTTATACTGACAGTGATGCAGCCGAAAATAGATCCACTAATCACCGTTACATACAGCGAGCACGAGACCCAGGGTGGGGTCACTGCATCTCTGGTTGACTGTACAACTGGTCAGATTTTGGAAAGTATCTAACTTCAAACGTGTACTGTCGCCGCACCCAGAGGGTGATTTTTGGCAGGAAACTTGAATTAATTCAATAGCTAAGAGGCCAAGGTGTATGGGAATCGCTATCCCCTAAAATCCCAAGAAGGGAAAGAGGGGCAAGGTGGTCTAAGGCTGGCCCATGGTCAATAATGAGAACAGTTAAGTAGGCTATGTGTACGTACTGTCTTCATCAAAAGGGCTAATTTACTAAAGTTGAGCCCCAGAGGCATGATAACCTTTTATTATGGGCAGTGTGGAACTCGCTGTCTACCAAACCTTCGGTATGTAAGGAAGCAGCTTGGCCAGCACTGCACTCGACCTCCTTCGTATCCTCAACTCGTAAGCAGGCACTAGTAAGTAAGCAACACGTCTCTCGTCTGTATCTCTTCAGTCTGGCAAAGTAGGTTTCATCTCACTCCCATCTGGGGAGCCTGAGAGCTGAGGTTGTTGGTTGCTCAGATTAACTCACGTTCTGTCTGGAATTTGATAAAAAGTAAAAATTTTGTAATATCTTTTTGGGCACCACTGAACTTCTTTTAATTTTATGTATATATTAAAATGAGGGCCAGTCAACGTTGCATCCTTTTATAGTGCTCACTCATGCATACGCTATTTGCAAGGTTGACAATGTTGCAAATATAAGTGAAACAATAACACTCGTATCATTTTCAAAAAAAAATCTCTTCCCTGTATTTGTGTACCGTCCATATTTATATTGAACCAGTGTGAACTTGAATGGCAGTTTTACTGAATATGTATGTATGTATGTATTAACTATCTATCTACGCATACGTCTTTATCATCTCTATACTGTCACTCTTAGGTGTATTCTTCACCTTAGATGGGTGAATGTTACGATAATGTGTTGGTCTTATATAAGGTCAGGTGAGACATGAATGTGAAATGAGAATAATGTCAGTGTCACTTTTAAGAGAGAGAGACTGAAGTAACTGAATGTTCGAACTATCGATAACTAATGCTGTGTGCAGTTCATTATAGTAGATGGCCGCTGTAAGTAGGTGCTCACAATACAGGGGCCCTATAGCACGGGTTTACTGTATCGAGGATTACAGTGTCCATTGTTTCCTTGTACTGGTGGTGATAGTGGAAGGTGTTCTGAGCAAACCTTTTCTGGGTAGTGGTATACCAGTAACGCGTGAGCCGGGTTCGAACCCCAACCCAAACACAAGTGACGTGAGAAGGGTGTTATTCGATGACCCTATCAAGCATCACTGGATTTCTCGGAATAATAGTAATTTTAATACATTAAGGTCGTTGAACAACTTAGCGATTGGTTCAGCCTATGTATAGACACATAGACCATCCAGGTGTGCGATAGCTAATATACACGCGCCAACAAAAGTCCTGTGAGGTCTCTCAACCTCTGGGGTCGTGAAGAGAAAGGCGAGGCGACAGGACTTTGTTGGCGAGTGTACCTAGACAATGTATACTTTATATACCTGTAGTTTATAACAATGGTGAGCAGTTGTAAAATGCGCCAAAAGTGTCATAGAAGAAAACCGTCTTGTGTTTGTCTGAAATTATCACTAGACACAGAAACGCTATCTAATTATGTCCTCTGGTATAAATTGACTCAATTATAAAAAATTCTTGCTTTAGTTTTAGTCTCCCCGGCATTGGTGTTGGGGTAGTTATTGTTTATAGAAAATGAGATGGAGGACTGAAATAATTGTTAGGGTGACTATAGTAACCTGTGTGTAGCTGTAGATAATTTAAAGTTAAGTAGATACATAATTATTTATGTAGTGAAATTATTGAGTCATGCGCGCTACTGTATACCACTACCCAGGAAAGGTTTGCTCCGATCACCTTCCACAGCCTATTTACAGTACAGCTGTATATACGATGTACAGTGAGGTTTGTGTAGTATTTACCAACTTCCACAGTTTGTTGTAAGTGATTCTATAATAATAATAATAATAATAATAATAATTAACGGTTTATTGAAAGAGTTTGGCAGCGTGAAAATATACAGTTACATATTTGGGGAATGGGTTTCGAATTACAAATAATATACAAGTAACATAAGTGATACAAAAATAAGATATATAATAACTAGATGGGGAAAAGCTCAAACTACAGTGCATTTCAACATAGTGACAGTGCAAAGTAGTATTTACTGGGAATACACTGGTTTATACAAGTTATTGATAATTTTTACAATGGTTGGGACTGGGCTGTTCTTATAGCGATCGGTTCGTGCACGTATGGGCTGGATGCGGTTGTGGTGTCGAACAGCAATTCTCGGGCGGATCTCAGGTGGTAGTAGGAGCCGGTGTCGAGGATGGTGTAGAAGCTTCTACAATTTGCAGATGAGGTCGTGGTGATGGTCAGTGAGAATCGAAAGGGTCAGTATTTTGTAGAGCGCTTCTTGATATGTGGAGTAGGAAGGGAGAATAATCTTGCATGCCCTCTTTTGCACTTTTTCTAGGTGTTTACGTTGTGTGGCATTTAGGGAGAGGAAGACCAGGTAGGGGAGGCATAGGTGAGCTTGGGAAGTATGAATGTTGTGTAAACACTGTGCTCTCCGCAGGTGTCGAAGAGCTAATTAAACAATCTAGTAAGCCACACTTGGTCTCACACGAGGAGGCAAGCGCACTCAAGATGGTGGACGGCATTTGTTACCATGGAAACGTGACGTCATAAAAAACAACCCCTCAATTATGTGTCTTCAGTTTGATAATTAATTTGTGACGATTCAAATTTGTTTGATTTGCTGAAGAAAAATAAAACTGCATGTAATAAAAAGCGCTGTGAAAATATTGCATACAGTACTAACGCAAAAAAAAAAAAAAATTATATATATATATATATATATATATATATATATATATATATATATATATGGTGATAGCGCAGGGAGGATGATAGAATGGTTCTTACCACACCTGTCACTAACAGTCATGACCACAGTTGTCATGTTACCATAATGAACATCTGTCACTACTTCTGGCCACTCAATAAATAACTGTCACGGGTATATTGTTGTTTTGACCAGTATCACTCTAATGTTGTTTTGACTATGACGAAAATGGCTAATATTCATGAAATATCCATAAATTATTCCCAAATATCTCCTCTACAGTTCTGTGTTGGTGTCTTGTATGAAGTAACTTAATTAATACTTGTTTGTGTATTAAGACAATGAAATGATTTAAAGCTGTCAATTACTGGTATTTTTGGCGCATGTTTAGCCAGCATTGGGGAGGCGGGAGACCACTGAACACCAGCACAACGTTGTTTTAACCTGTAATTACCACGTCGCTGTGCTGGTCTCCGCTCTAAGATAATTGCCGTGTAAACACTAACTACTTAAAAGACCTGTTATAGGACAAAGTAATGGTGGATATTAAATTTGAATTAAAAATATAAATCTTGGGGTAGCAGTGTTAGTTCCGGGAGTCATGTGGTGGTGGTTCATGACACTGATAGATACTAGATACAGCCATTGTTGTTGTGGTTCATGGCGCTGAATCACCTTACTGTTGTTGTGGTTCATGGCGCTGGTTCACCTTACTGTTGTTGTGGTTCATGGCGCTGGTTTACCTTACTGTTGTAGTGGTTCATGGCGCTGAATCACCTTACTGTTGTTGTGGTTCATGGCGCTGAGTCACCTTTCGGTTGTAGAGGTTCATGGCGCTGGTTCACCACACTATTGTAATGGCCCTCCCTGGTTCATCACCACCTGAAACTACAAGAACAAGAAAATATATTGTGATGAAATACGGTTCGTCAGATGAACTAATGAACAACAATCAGTACAGTTAATATTTACCGCGAGAATACATCACCTAAAGTGTAACCTATTATATAAATGGTTCCCTGCAGGTGTGGTGGTGGTGGTCAGGAGGGCGTATATGTTTTATTTATTCCTCACCTTTCTTCCTTTCATCCAGGTGACACTAATTACCGGAGGGCAGTACTCGGGGATGGTGACGTTGCTATTCTGAAGTGATCTGGGGTGGTAGTTGTTACTGGGAAGGATTTACGTTGTGGTGGCTGTTACGGGAATGTGGTTAGGGCAGTTAGCAAGTTTGAATTGGCAAAGATTCATTGTTTATTTTATTTCTTTATCTTAACTGGGGTAAGGAAATTTGCCCGGCTAAGACAGTCTCAGTGCATTCTATTTAGGTTAAACGAAACTTGCGAATCTTTGAGAACTGGAGCCCAACACCTGCACTACCACACACCTACACACCTGGTCACATGGAACCCAACACCTGCACTACCACACACCAACACACCTGGTCACATGGAACCCAACACCTGCACTACCACACACCAACACACCTGGTTATATGGGAACACCTGCACTCCACACCCTGGCCTTCACATGGAGCCAACACCTGCACTACCACACACCAACACACCTGGTCATGGAGCCCAACACCTGCACACCACACACCTACACCTGGTCACATGGAACCCAACACCTGCACTACCACACACCAACACACCTGGTCACATGAAGCCCAACACCTGCACTACCACACACCTACACACCTGGTCACATGGAGCCCAACACCTGCACTACCACACACCTACACACCTGGTCACATGGAGCCCAACACCTGTACTGCCTCACACCAACACACCTGGTAACATGGAGCCCAACACCTGCATTGCCTCACAACACACCTGGTCACAGAAGCAACAAACAAGTCAGATAAGATCAACCTGGCCTAACTTAGTCTCGTCTTCAAGTAAACACGGCTCACCTGCCCGCCATGTAATTACCTGCTCATTAAAAGTTGCGGCAACCAATCACCGTCAGTGTGTTGCTCTATTCCCACACCGCCTTACTCTTACCCCACGAGTGATTAACAACTCCAACAAGAAGATAATTAACACACTTCACACTGTTCCCAGGTTGTACACTCACTCATTCAAGCTCTGACTATTGATTTCATTATAGCTCTTTGTGTAACGTTTGTATGAGTTTTATTATTGTCTGCAAAACTTGATTTCTCCTGAGTATGACTTGTTTTATAAGGTGGAGCAGAGGTCACTACATGTTGAAGAATTCACCTCTCACTCATTCAGTCCTCATCAAACAGGTTTTGAGAGTCAGATGAGTTAGTAGATATTGAATTACACTAAGGAGCTGTAGAGATGCTCTACAAAATACGTGTTAGTATCTTGTATACATATAGTTTTTATTTTACATTCTGGGGACGATGTTGACCTTGATACTGAAGCTTCCTCCAAAATTCATTTAAAATTAAAACGGTTCATTTAGTCAGAAAAATGCATATACAAAGTGAACACTAACAATAATAATGACATGGCTAAGCCAAGTGAGAGCCTTGAGTACTCTTATTAACGCCTGTTATGTACTGTACTGTACATCCATGTCAAGGAATTATTATAGCATTTACTATCATCTGAATTACATGTTACATGGACTAGTATATACAAATCAGAATTTTACCAGCTTTACCACCCATTTTTTGTATATTATTATTAATATTATTATTATTATTATTATTATTATTATTATTATTTTAAGTGTAGAGTTGCTGATTTACAGTAATCTGTCAAGTGAGTGACAGAAATACAACATGAGCTACATTAAAGTGAAACAATAAAACCATCTCAATCAGGATTATCTCCTGGACTCGTAATGGTAAAATAAATGATAATTGACAATGGGAATGTTCGTCTACGTATCAATAAATGGTATAATGATTTCTAATGACAAAATAACAATTATAAACATGTAGAAAAGTCGGCTAGTGTTGCAAACATTTTATCAATGCACTACACTACACTACACTACACTACACTACACTACACCACACTACATAAATAAACAAACAAGTACTTCATCATTATCACAATTCACCATAAATTTTTGGGGTAAATTATATCGAGTGAAGTAAATATAAATACATATTTTTTTTACGGGTATTAGCCCACCCGGGCGCAGGTCAATGACCCACATCGGGGCCTGGGGGCGAGAATATAATAATAGTTAATAAATAATTTAAAAATATAATAATAATAATAATAATAATAATAATAATAATAATAATAATAATAATAATAATAATAGTAATAATAATAATAAAAAAAAAGAACCATAAATAATAATAATGATAAAAAGATCAATAGTGATAAACGATATGTGTATGTTGTGTTGTCAAAGTAAGAGAAACAATTGAAATCCTGCAATTATGTTTAAATGAGGCAAAAAGTCAGTTCAGCGACTTGGGACTTGGTCCCAGTTTTCGTGATGCCATATGGCAGCAGGGTCTACCATTAGACAACACATTATGCTTCCAATATCTTCCCAGGCGGTAGTACCTCCCTGTTTGGTAGCTGCCGACCTGTTACGTTTTTTATTTATTTATTTGAAATTTTTACCATTTCTTCGTTTCTATAATTTTCTCACTCCTTTCTTTTCGATGAACCACACCCGGATGTCATCATGACACCTCTAATTGTGTGTGTCGCCTCGACTATGATACATTTATGAAATACCACCAAGACTCAAGTTTTTAATTTCCTCCTGCACGTCGTCCTGGTTGCCATGGTGATGAG
>NW_024716703.1:17929842-18047342 GCF_018991925.1 Homarus americanus | reverse complement strand
TGTGGGGTTGGTCGTATGCCTATATGTGGCTGGTCGTATGTCTGGCAGTGACAAGACGAACGAAATGAAACTGATAAAAAAAGGGAAAAAAATTATGTTTCGGAAATTGATTTTGGAGTGTGTCTGTCGCTAACAAACATACGGGAAACGGAAGAAAAACTAAACACCGAGTAGACAAGATTTCAGAAGAAGTGATTGGTGGTGTCCCATTTTTAGCGAGTATAGTGAGCCATAGGGAACAGGTATGTTAAAGTTCATTATAAAAACTCTGTACTTAAATTGATGTCAGAAAGATGGACAGATTGACGAGTGTACAGTCAATTAGGAATTAATAAAAAAGGGTGATCAGGTGACTATGATAGTTAATCAGCGCAGCCAAATGATGATGGTTGGGATTTTTATTATTATTTTTTTATTTATCCTTTGATGTTATGGTGTATCGGTTTACCACTTATCTAGTATACAAAAATTCATTGTTGTATTGTTTTCCTTGGATCTAGTTTTTTCCTCATTATTGTTTCCATAAACCATCATTAGAGAAACCGAACTCGGATATTTTTCTTGATATTGATAAAAAGCTGACGAATGACGGGCCACAAATAGACCGATTGAGTTAATAATGTGATTTTTAAACCAACCTCATACTCATCTTACTAAAAGGTAATAAATCAATCGGTTTTGTTCTCCAGAGTTCAGGATTACATATCACTCTGGTGGTGTAAAAATATCCTTGCTTTTAAATTCTTTCCCGCCTGGCGCCCACCATAAAATTCGAAGCGCTGTTGTTTAAGGCAAAAGAGTTTTCAAGTTTCGATGAGTTTTAAGGAATTTAATGTTAGAAAATAGAATTTGTGTGTTGTCATGGTGAAATTATATTGTACTTTATGTCAAGATATACTGGAGTCAATATTATATCCTCCTCCAGTACGATGCTAATCTCGTGTATACAATGAGTCAATCCCTTGAGTACAATGCCATTCCCCGTGAGCTCATTAAATTAACACAAGTGAATAAGATATGTTAACCACTATAGTACGACGACTCGGTCCCTTTCCTAGTTAAATAATTATTCTTGAGGGGGATAAATCATTAAGGGAATTAAATCCTCGTACTCAAGGGGTTAAAGTCATTGTACCTTTAAGAAACACACACGGGTTAAATTAAAGGAAATTAACCCTTCGTAAATCATTCTTACATTGTATGGTGTTGAGGATATCAGTAACAAAGAACTGCCAGGTCCTGTGGAGTGAACAGCGAGCCTTTCCATACTAGTATATCCTGTCAGATCAAAGTGTAAAGGAGTGTGTTAACAGCTCAGTCTTTATACAGTAAGTGAGTGGTGATTACTTGATGACGAGCGAACCTGTTTCGAAACAAAGGGTTCAAAGTAGTGTAAACAATCCACTGTTGCAGTTTAATTTGTCGAGTCTGAATGTGTATGTAGATTTGAGCCGTCTATTGCAAAGTGTTGTTGTGTTTGATACACTACAAACACGCTGAGGAGAGAGAGTGTATGTGTGTGTGTGTCGTTGGTGGGTGTAGTGAGTGAGTGAGTGAGTTGTGTATGGGGTAGCACGTGTGTGTGTGTGAAATGGTGCGTGGGTGAGTGAGATAGCTAATGGGTGTAGTGGTAGGTAAGTGTTTGGGATGGTGAGTAAATATGAGTGAAGTACTGGTGAATATTGTTGGTGAACGAGCAGATGGGAACATAGGTCTGTTTCAAGAGTGGGAATGGTGCTGGGTGTTGAGGGAGAACGAGAGAGAGAGTAGTGGTGAGTGAAAGCAAAGTCTATAAGAATAACATAGTCTACCACAGCACACTTCAGCACTCCAGACAACCTTCCAAAAAGTGTGTTTATGGCGTAAATAATATATAACGTCGTATCTAATATTGGAAGAATAAAAATAAACAAAACTGATAATTCCTTCATATGTAGCAATTTTTCTCTGTATTTATATTTGTTAAAAAAAACCCAGTATATTTTTCTTAAAATAAAAAATAGTATCGGTATGTATAGAATAGCTAACTACCTCATCTATCATTTCCCGTCTGCCCTTTCCAGTTCTCTTCCCATCTTTCTCTCACTCTATCTTTCATTTCCCTTTCATCTGTCATGCTCCAACTCTCTTTCCTGTACGCTTTATCGTCTCCTTCATCCTTCTTCCTTCTACCCCTTTCTCTCCCTCCCTTCTGATCTCCCTTTCCTTTCCTTCCCCTCCTCTCCTTCCCACTCTCCCTCGCTAACTCTGATAAAATCCAAGATATAAACGAGACAAGAGCTAAACAGGAGGCTGAATATATCATACCTGGAGCTTCATTGTTGGCCAGCCTCCAGGTCCACACAGCCTCCAGGTCCACACAGCCTCCAGGACCACATGGCCTCCAGGACCACACGGCCTCCAGGTCCACACAGCCTCCAGGACCACACGGCCTCCAGGACCACACACTCCAGGGCCTTCAGGACCACACGGCCTCCAGGACCACACGGCCTCCAGGACCACACAGCCTCCAGGACCACACAGCCTCCAGGACCACAGCCTCCAGGACCACACGGCTTCCAGGACAGCCTCCAGGACCACACAGCTTCCAGGACCACACGGCCTCCAGGACCACACAGCCTCACACACACAGCCTCCAGGACCACACGGCTTCCAGGTCCACCTGGACCACAGCCTCCAGGACCACACGGCCTCCAGGACCACACGGCTTCCAGGTCCACACGGCCTCCTGGACCACATAGCCTCCAGGACACCACAACCTCTAGGACCACATAGCCTCCAGGACCACACGGCCTCGAGGACCACACAGCCTCCAGGACCACACAACCTCTAGGACGACACAGCCTCCAGGACCACACAGCCTCCAGGACCACACAGCCTTCAATGCCCATTTTATAGCGTTCTTGGACCAAAATCCTCACTTCGGGTCTCAAATGCTGGCCTCAGGTGTGACATCACAAACAGTAGTCGTAAGTCATAGCAAGGAACAGCTGACGTCAGACACAAATTTAGAAAGAAACCACCAAAGAAACATTACTCGGGATGTTATTGTCTTGGTGATCTTTAAATGTTTTATGTTTTTGGAGATGAATTTATTTATGAAGAAGACCACAGTAAGAAATGTCCTGGATGGTTTCATTAATATTGTAGTTTTTGACAAGAAATAATTGTGAGAAATATTTATGGCTGGACAGAAGGACGGATGAGTGATGGTCGACAGCCAATCCTAGTGATAA
The DNA here is from genome assembly GCF_018991925.1 of Homarus americanus. NCBI lineage: Eukaryota > Metazoa > Arthropoda > Malacostraca > Decapoda > Nephropidae > Homarus > Homarus americanus. Next base: position 18,044,106 of record NW_024716703.1, on the reverse strand, counting down.
TCGAGATGGAGTAACAAAGCAGTGATTGATGCTGTGCTTGTTGTAATCACTGATGAACGAACCCGTGAAATTAACATTCAAAAGGTTTGTATGATCAGTCATTTGATTCTTTAATACTGAAATATATTGTTGACAATTATTTTCCTTTTTAATAATGATAATTAGCTATTTCATGAACATTTTCATTAACTGCCCAAACTAATTATCGATACATATTGATGGAAACAACAACAACAACAACAACAACTACAACAACTTTATATACATATGTTAAGATTATCTCTGTTTTATTGAAGATATTTTTTTATATCTGTTCAAATGTCCTCCCGTCTCCATGCATCTCGTATTTGTACTGTTGATGAAATACAAAAACAGTATCATAAATTGTTTTGGATTGCTGACTGTGGCTCTATGTTCTGTGGGCGTCCTGAGCTGGAGTGACCATGTATTGTTAAAATGAAGTCAATTATTTATACACGACAGTCAACTGATAGACACATGACTTCATTAAGGCCATTAGCCGGCGGTAATTCCTCTTGTTACGTCATCAGGCACCTGGGCACAACGAAAACTTTACAAATCGATTATAAAAAAGTGATCGAAGGTTTCATGTTATTTTTCAGATATATCATTACGAGTTAAATCAGACTTTAATCCTGAGGGTGTTAACAATGTCCTTTATCTCAGGCGTTGGTGTCTAGGGAGGTGATCACTGAGATTCGGGGATCCTTGGTCGATAGGACATTAGGAGGGAAGGTTCCTAGTTCAAGGCAGTTGTGGTTTTGGAATACCTATATTGCCTGTGGGACGCTTTTGGCACCTTGGTTCTTGGGACTTCAGCTGCAGTTAGAGTGTGACCCTTATGACCCTGTCTCCCTCTCCAACCTTCATGTCCCCTTTTCAAACCCCTCCAGCAGTTCCCCTCTACCCCTCCAACACTCTCCTACCCCCTCCACTCCAACCCTCCCCCGTCACCACTTTACCTTCCCCTAACATCCCTTCCCCCCCCCACCACCCCTTCCCTCTGCCAACCCTCCCCCTCCACCACTTTACCTTCCCCCCAACACCCCCTCCCTCTGCCAACCCTCCCCCTTCACCACTTTACCTTCCCCCAGCCACCCCTTTACCCCAGCCACCCCTTTGCCCCGCCACCCCTTTCCCCCGCCACCCCTTTCCCCAATATCTTGAGTGATGGGACGTCAAGATTCGTTATCATTTTTCAGACCAGACTGGAGCTACGGTCCGGGTGGGGGATAGGGGGGTGGGGGTGGAGGAAGGGAGTGGAAGGGATGGTTTGTTAGACTGTGAATTATTGGTGAGGGAAGTGAGGGTGAGGCAGGTGATGGTGGACTGAAGAGAGTGAAAGTGACATAAAGAGTGAAAATGATGTCATGAGAGTGAATATGATGCATATGAAAATGAACGAGGGTGAAGATTAGGCACGTCAGAGTGAAGGTGCTTTGGGGGGGGAGGGGAAGTGTATGTGACAGTGAATGAAAATATTAATTAGGGTTATAATAGAATGGTTAACGTTTGTTTTGACTCACACCTAAATATAGTGTCATATTATGTTAGTGTTAAATTAGTCCATGTTTTATATTCTAAGCTAGAAGCATCACTTACACACGAGTATATTGCCTGAAGTATTGATATAATGAACAGGTATTTTAGGTCGAGTGACTTGTACTGTGTGAGTGTAAGTTGGTGTTTATTTTTACCCTCTAATAATTTTTCTTTCTTGTTACTCATTTTCACCCTCGTTACTCATTTCCATCCTCGTTACTCATTTCCATCCTCGTTACTCATTTCCATCCTCGTTAATCATTATCACTCTACTGATTTTCTCCTTCGTTGCTCATTTTAACCCTCGGAGGTATACGTCGACAGTTGGCTTTAAGATCATCCTCGTGCATCGGTGACCTGGCTCGTCTAGTCACTGAGACGTAGGAAAGACGATCACTTCTCTGCAAATCTGCTCTGAGGTTCAGCTTAAAGACGATACGTTAAGAGAACAACACTAAAAAATATTCCCTCCAGAAAAATATCAAAGGTCGTTTGAAATGTTTACTGAAAAGGTCTCGCTATAAAAGAAAAATTTATGGCGACAAAACTTTAGTCTAGTGGTGGTTGTGTTAGCCACAGGTTAAGTGATAGAGCACCATCACTAAAGACAGACTAAGCTCTTAAAATTATCTTAAATCATTACCTGTGGCTCTATAAGTGATGATCTTGCACAGGTGAGAGGTTCTGAATCACACCAACCAACTTCTCTGGCTCCGAGTATCGACCCATCAAATACACACACACACACACACCTCCGTGCAAGAGGTAGACAAGGTTGATTGTGCCCCGCAGTTGTTAGTCGTCATCCGCGTCTTCGAAATCCTTCTTGGTGAAGATTAAATTTCTTATTGCGCCATTTTTCTGTGGTAACTTGGCTTAAATCTGCCCAAGGGCCCGTTCACACCAAAGTCGGAACCAGACATATTTTGGCGCAAATTGTCCGGAGACAGACGATATGTGACACTGCGGTGGGTGTTACGATTTCCTCAGCTTAGTCAATACCTGTTACACGACTCGCTGTCTTTCCAGTGAGAGGCAAACTGTCTTCCCTTTAGGATAAATTTGAATATAGTGCGAGATATGTGTTGTTAACTTGACTCACTCGTTCGGACATTTTGCTTCAGATTATGTCCATTCCGGCCTTGGTGTGAACGGGCCCTTGAATAATGTTTCCCAGAACTTCTTATCTGCTTTATCGTTCTGTCTTTCTTTCTCTTCCTCGAACACACATCGTTAACTGCAGCATATCTCCTTTCCTATATAAAACTCAACAAGGAAAAGTGACCCGGCGCCATTTCCGTCCTTGGATCGGCAGATTTGGCAGGAAAGTTTCCGCCTGGACGGACGGACGGACGGACCCACTCCGACCCCCCAAACTTCACCAAGGCGACCCGGCAAAAACCACACCGAAAGACCCCGGCTTGGTGGACGAATTTGTAACACGTTGGTGAATCTGTGACCCTCGTGTGTTTGTCTGTGTGTGTGTGTGTGTGTGTGTGTGTGTGTGAACTGAAGTTTAATTCCTACCACCTTTCAATGTCTTTTCCACAACCTCGTTTCTTATCACATCTCCCACCCCCACAACCCTCTTCCCCTCCTACTTCCCATAACTTCCCTTTTCCTCCCCTAAAAGCCCCCCTCTCCTCCAACAACCTTTCCCCCTCCTCTGCAACCTCCCTTCCTCGCTCTCCCACAACCCCCTTTCCCCTCCCACCTCTCACAATTCCCCTTCGCCCCATACTCCTTAAAATCTCCTCCCCCCTTCCAGTCCTCCCAAATAACTCCCCTCTTTCCTCCCACTATTCCTTCCCTCTTTCCCACTCTCCTTTTCCACTATATCCTCTCTTCCACTCTCCTCATTCCCTCTCTTTTCCTTTCCTTACAATCCCCTTCCCTTCATTGCCGTTTTCATCTGTCCCAGCGTCACCTACTTGTTCACTCAATATTATTTCCACACAAGAATTATTCGAGAAGAAAATCGTGCACCGTGTCTGACTGAAGAACCGGAAATTCTTAAAGTTGTCCGGAGTGGCCATGTTGTGCTGGCCATCTTGGATGTTGGGTGGAAGTGGCCATGTTGTGTTGGTTTTCTTGGTTGCAGGATGGGAGTGGTCATGTTGCGTTGTGTTGACCATCTTGGTTGTTGGTTACCTGGTAGAAGGGACCATGTTGTGGCGGCTATAGGCTTTTGTTTACTACATCTCTAAAATGTTTACTGGTCGTTCAAAATGTTCACTGTACGTCCAAAATGTTTACTGCTCGTTCAAAATGTTTACTGCTCGTCCAAAAGGTGTACTGTATGCCCAAACTCTTGTATTACCAGTCCAAAATTCTTGTTGTATCGTAAATATTCGTTTAACGTAGTGTGTGTGTCTTGAACGTCCAGAATATTTATTGCGCTACGAGATTGTTTATCGCAAAATAAGGTCTTTTTCCGTAAACTATTACGTTCTTGATCTTACATGAGTTTCTAAGGATGGAAGAGAGGGAAGAGAGGGAAGAGAGGCGTGGGAGTGGGGGAAGGGGAGTGGAAGCTGAAGAGGTGAGGGGAGGGGGAAGGAAGGAAGGATGAGGAGTTGGGTAGAAGGGGAGGGGGAGGAGAATTTACTGCCATCTCCCCTCTTCCCCCTCTCCCCCTCTCCCTTCCCTCCCCTCTCCTTTCCCCGAAGCTGTTGTAAATATTGATCGAGAAGGTTATTATTGTTTCCTGGTCCTTTTAAAAGCCTTGTGGTCTTTTGTTCTTTCCTGGGTCCTCTTAGTCTTACCCCCGTCCCCTCCACCACCCGCTTACCCACCACCACTCCTCCTCCACTCCTCCTCCACACACCTCTCCTCCACTACCTATATTTATCTCCCACCACCTCTCTCTCCCACTACCCGCTTACCACAACCACCTCCCCCACAGCTTAGCCCCACCCCCTCCTCTTAGCCCCCATCACCCTCTCTCGCCCACCACCTTCCTCTTTCAACACCCCCTCCCCCTCTCATTTTGTTATCCATTTCCTCGTTTTAGTGATCTTTCCCTTTCTGATTTGTTTTGTGTGTTATTGAGTTCAAGTCAACCTGTTATGTGTAAACTTATATCTTGTGTTGCGAAGAAAAAAAAAACCTTACGAATGTTTGAGAATCTGTTCCCTGTTACTGGTGTTTTATGGCAACACATATGGTACCTGTCAGCAACACAAGTTCATGGACGACACACCACATGGAACACAAGAGGACACGACCAAGAGAAGTAATATGGTAGAGGTGAAGTATAGATTAAACTAGTCCATCACCGCTAGTATTTGAAACTCCCACACTAACTAATCGTACTGAAGGGGTTAAGTCATCGTACTGAAGGAGTTAAGTCATCGTACTGAAGGGGTTAAGTCATCGTACTGAAGGAGTTAAGTCATCGTACTGAAGGAGTTAAGTCATCGTACTGAAGGGGTTAAGTCATCGTACTGAAGGGGTTAAGTCATGGTGCTGAAGGGGTTAAATCATCGTACTGAAGGGGTTAAACTCATCGTACTGAAGGGGTTAAGTCATCGTACTGAAGGAGTTAAGTCATCGTACTGAAGGGGTTAAGTCATGTACTGGGGTTAAGTCATCGTACTGAAGGAGTTAAGTCATCGTACTGAAGGGGTTAAGTCATCGTACTGAAGGGGTTAAGTCATCGTACTGAAGGGGTTAAGTCATCGTACTGAAGGGGTTAAGTCATCGTAGAAGGAGTTAAGTCATCGTACTGAAGGGGTTAATCGTACTAAGTCAGGGGTTAAGTCATCGTACAAACTGTTAAGTCATCGTACTGTTAAGTCATCGTACGTCGTACTAAGTCATCGTAGAAGGGGTCAGTCGTACTCGTTAAGTGTCATCGTACTCGTTGAATCAGTACTGTCATCGTACTGAAGGGTTAAGTCATCGTACTGAAGGAGTTAAGTCATCGTACTGAAGGGTTAAGTCATCGTACTGAAGGGTTAAGTCATCGTACTGAAGGGTTAAGTCATCGTACTGAAGGAGTTAAGTCATCGTACTGAAGGGGTTAAGTCATCGTACTGAAGGAGTTAAGTCATCGTACTGAAGGAGTTAAGTCATCGTACTGAAGGAGTTAAGTCATCGTACTGAAGGAGTTAAGTCATCGTACTGAAGGAGTTAAGTCATCGTACTGAAGGAGTTAAGTCATCGTACTGAAAGGGTTAAGTCATCGTACTGAAGGAGTTAAGTCATCGTACTGAAGGAGTTAAGTCATCGTACTGAAGGAGTTAAGTCATCGTACTGAAGGAGTTAAGTCATCGTACTGAAGGAGTTAAGTCATCGTACTGAAGGGGTTAAGTCATCGTACTGAAGGAGTTAAGTCATCGTACTGAAGGAGTTAAGTCATCGTACTGAAGGAGTTAAGTCATCGTACTGAAGGAGTTAAGTCATCGTACTGAAGGAGTTAAGTCATCGTACTGAAGGAGTTAAGTCATCGTACTGAAGGAGTTAAGTCATCGTACACACAATACTCGTAGTTATAAGCAGTGTTTCAAAGTCTTGCCATATTCTTCCACACTGATTTCAACAGCGGTCTCTTATTAAGTATTCCAACAAATTTACCATTTTTTGTATAGCGAAATGAGTTTTATTTTCCATGAGCTATTGTTAAAAGTTTGTTATTGTTTAGATTTCCACCTAAATTTACATTATAGTTTTAGTGTGCAAATTTTACCCCAAATCGGTCACTCTGAACACGCCCGCTCCTCCCCAGACAGTAACGCCATAAAATATAAATACACCCTGGTAATATATTCTGCGTATAAATATAAACTTTATATCGAGTTGGTGGTGAGAGAGCGAGGCAGCACAAGCACCCTAGCCCGACTTCACCACCAAATAACTAAAGTCTTCGACGCTCTGTTTGTGCAAAAAAGTTCCCCGCTAGTTTCTTGGCGAGAGCTTTCATGTGATTGGTTAAGCGGATCAGACTTTCCAGGCACGCCCGCCAATTACGTGACGCCCCGCAGGCACGTGACCCGCCAGCCTTGGGAAAGGTAAGCAGATGTAAGAAATTATTTTTTAAAGACTTTAATATTCTTCCTATGAAGTAAATTGTCTTTAGGCGTTAGCAACCTCCTCCATGATTATTATTCACAGGGATTTAACTCAGATTAATGGTTTAACAGATTAAAGTCGGAATTTGGGGTTTAGAAGAGGAGCTTCAGTGATCGACCTCGAGTTGTGTTCTAATAATTTCTTTTTATTCCCCTGACCGGGTGAGTGAGCTATACAGTAGAGGTCGGTCTGTGTGTATTGTGTATGTGGTCATGAGTTGTGTGTAATTAAAAGTTATCTGTAATTATAAGTTCATTTAATCAACTCGTTCAACAGTTTCCTGCATAATTTCCTGCTACTTGGTACAGTACAACTGGTATAAAGGGTGAGTGACGTGTAGGTGCCAAGACGAGTTGTGGCCTTGAGTGACGTGTAGGTGCCAAGACGAGTTGTGGCCTTGAGTGACGTGTAGGTGCCAAGACGAGTTGTGGCCTTGAGTGACGTGTAGGTGCCAAGACGAGTTGTGGCCTTGAGTGACGTGTAGGTGCCAAGACGAGTTGTGGCCTTGTGTTAGGCATTAAGATACACCAGAGGAACTGTTCCCTACAGACGTTAGTGTGGCCTGTAACTAGTTATATTTTCATATATTCTTTACAGTTTTTATTCGCAATTAAGACTTACAACGATACACGGCTCCTTGAAGAAAACCTTTGTGTGTGTGTCAGTTTCTATTCGTCGTATAACTGGAGAAACAAATGAAGACTCAGGTAGGTTGGTTAGAGTAACGAAACAAATACAAGATATACAGTATATAGTGTATGGAATAAGAAAACAAACACTTTTGCCATAAATTACGGATGAGGGGATAATGGTCGAGATATTTATTGGTAAACCGAGAGTAGGGAGCCAAGGGAAGGCAGAGTATGGGTAACTAATTCTAATGTTGCGGTCACCAGAGATATACTGTACATAATGTGGGAGGGCTGGCAAATACAGCCTGAAAATGCTGTGGTCGTCAACTTTGAGACGCGAGGATGGCGCCTTGATTGATGGATTGGCTGATAGTTTACCTACAAAAAGAGAGAAGGTGTTGAGCAATTCGCTGTGAGATGCTGCATGTTTGTTCAACTTACAGTATAAGATTTTGAGACGGCCATCTTGCTGTTAACATTAGTGATGTGTTTCTTAAGGAAGGTGTGTGACGTAGATGTGACGTTGGTGTTATGTTGCTCTCACCTGAGTTACTGATTCTTCTCTCATATTAATGCCTAACTCTCACTATGTTGCCTCGATCACCATGATGCCTCACTCACTGTTGCCTCAGTCTTCTCCGTACCAACTGTGAACCAGGGTGTACTAAGGCGGAGCTTAGTAATAATAATAATAATAATAATAATAATAATTCTTATTATTATTAACATTATTATTATTAATAGTGATAATAATAGAAAATACTTTAAAATTGATTCCTTTTAATAACGATGCCTTTTTACGGTAAATCCTGCCATGCATTTGACACGCATTGAATATGTTAACACCTGTTAATGAGACACCTGGGGAGAATATATTAAAATCAAAGAACCGAATCCCATGTTTTTTTTCGGAGCTGCTGACGGGAAACAAATATTCCCAAAAACTTTATCTCTGCGACGATTTTGTTGAAACCAATTAACTTAACAGCGGCCAAAAAAGTGTTGGGTTTTGTCTGTAGCCGTGGATGAGGAAAATTCCTGGTTTATTTGTTAGAAAACACAATTGTGCACTGGAGTTCACAGTTCATAGTTTATTTAGCCCAAAGTTAACAAATTGTTACATTTTTTGGTTAACGTGTTCTGGGGAGTTGTTATTGTGATGTAGATGATTGTTGTTGTGGTGGTGATGTAGGTGGTGGTTGTTGTTGTGGTGATTTGGGTGATTGTTGTTGTTGTAGTGATTTGGATGATTGTTGTGGAATTGGTGTAGGTGATTGTTGCGGTGGTGTAGGTGATTGTTGTTGTGGTGGTGTATGTGATTGTTGTGGTGATGTAGGTGATTGTTGTTGTGGTGGTGAAGTAGGTTATTGTTGTTGTTGTGATGATGTGGGTGATTGTTGTGGTGGTGGTGTAGGCGGTTGTTGTGGTGGTGGTGTAGGCGGTTGTTGTGGTAGTGTAGGTAGTGTAGATGATTGTTGTTGTGGTGGTGTAGGTGATTGCTGTGGTGGTGGTGCGGGTGATTGTTGTGGTGGTGTAGGTGATTGCTGTGGTGGTGGTGCGGGTGATTGTTGTGGTGATGTAGGTGGTTGTTGTTGTTGTAGTGATTTGGGTGATTGTTGTTGTGGTGATGTAGGTGGTTATTGCTGTTGTAGTGATTTAGGTGATTTTTGTGGTGGTGGTGTAGGTGATTGCTGTTGTTGTGGTGTTGTAGGTGATTGTTGTTGTTGTGGTGATGTAGATGATTGTTGTGGTGGTGTAGGTGATTGTTGTTATTGTGGTGATGTAGGTGATTGTTGTTGTTGTGTTGGTGTAGGTGATTGTTGTTTGATGGTGGTGTAGGTGATAGTTGTTGTGGTGGTGGTGTAGGTGATTGTTGTTGTTGTGGTGGTGTAGGTGATTGTTGTTGTCGTTGTGGTGTAGGTGATAGTAGTTGTTGCGTAGGTGATTGGTGATGTGGTGGTGTAGGTGGTTCTTGTTGTGTTGGTGGTTTAGGTGATTGTGTTGGTGGTAGTGTGGGCGGTTTTTGTTGTGGTGCTGTAGGTGATTGTTGTTGTTGGGGTGGTGGTGTAGGTAGTTGTGGAGGATATTGTGGTGATGAATGTCGTATGTTGTGAGATATGTCATATGTATAGGGTAAAGTGATCAACATGGTCTTATCTTCACATAATTACTACACAAAGGACGTGGGCGATGGATTTGATTTTGCTAGCTGTATTAGTTCACAGTGAATACCAACCAAACATTATTTTCTCAAAAGTGATTCGAATCTGGAACCGAACCAGTGGACAGCCTTTGAAACACGGTAATCACTCCGCCACCGCACATTTAATAGTATCTTGGTGTTATGTTCCAGCGTCGTAATACATCAGTTGGTATAATGAGCCGTCACCTCCACACACCTGCTGGTTCCTTAATGACAGGTTCATTATATAGTAATTATACCCCTAATAGTTTCCTTTACCTGCCCTGGACATGTAATGTGATGATGACCTTCCATGAACTGTACCTGACGACAGCTTGTAATTTATTCTCCAGGAAAAACATTATTACTTCCTCAGTTTGTGTTTTACTCCCTCGGTCTAACACTAAATCCCAGGATGAACTGAAATTGAGGCGAGGTAGTATGTTGGTGGTGGTGATTGTTGAGGATCTTACTGATTATCTGCGTCTGCCATCACCATGTCATCCACCATCACCACGTCATCCACCATCACGTCATCCACCATCACGTCATCCACCATCACGTCATCCACCATCACGTCATCCACCATCACCACGTGCTGATATAGTGAACATGTGGTTAGTTACAGTGAACATGTAGTTATAGTGAACATGTAGCTAGTTAGAGCGAACATGTAGTTATAGTGACCATTTCGTTATAATGAACTTATAGGGAGATATTACCTTAAATTTAACTATCCTAATACATAAGTAGCTACCCTGGCTGTGTTGAGTTAGTTGTGCCGCAGATCTATACGGCATTCAGTGACTGTTGCCTCAAAGTCGATATCTGCGACTGTTGTCGGCTTTGGGGCCGATGCTCTCGTTCCCCTAAGGCAAAGTAATGCAGACGTAAGCATAGAGAAGGACAGTCGACATCTCAACCAGGCTGTAACATAACTTCTTGGCCGCTGCTTCCGTTCAGATAACACCTCCGCGAGTCTGGCGTAGAAGCATCTTGCACTTGGTTCCATCCCGCCAGAGGTTGTGAACACCAGAGGAGTGAAGCTTTCTTGATCGACTTTCTGAATTCTCTCACACTACAGTACTACTACTACTACTTCTACCACCCCTTTTTGTACTTTACTTCCACGGAAGTTCATAATATATAGACAATATTTTGCATTATACCACTGCGTCATAACCTTAGACGCTATCTCATAATAAATCGATATTCCATCAGATTACTTCGACAGACTCGCAGGTACTACACAGACATATCACTAACATACAATCAACCTTAAGTATGAAAATGGGTGCCTTACGGTATTCGAACCCATGAATCTCTCAAACAGCTTCTAACAATACGGCTTTCCGTTTTCGATAATGTTACCATGTATACAGTATATTGTAATATTACCCATGTTATTAATATTTGCCCTGTTGACTCGCATATTTTTATAAAATGTTTGTACAGATACACTTTGTTCATCAGTTATGAAGTGAGTCTCGAGTGTTATTTCAGTAATATTCCTTTTTGGAAACTTGATTCGAATGATATTTAATTGTTTCAGGTTTTGAACTCTGTTCAAAATAAACTGAAAAGTAGTGGGAGTAAAGTGCAAAAAGGGGGAGTAGTAGTATTAGCAGTAGCCAATGCTCTAAGGTTCGGTAGGCCAGTAGAAGGTTTGCCATCCCAATGCGTGTTTGGCTCTTCCTATGACGTTGATCACGCCATGGTGTGCAAGAAAGGGGGCTTCATAAGCATGAGGCATGACGAAGTAAGGGATCTCACAGCAAATATGTTGAAGGAAATCTGCCGTGATGTCAGGGTTGAACCGACCCTCCTTCCATTGGATGGTGAGATTTTCCAACATAGGACTTCAAACACATCCAATGAAGCCCGTGTTGACGTAAGTGCTCGAGGATTCTGGACACGGGGACAGCGAGCCTTCTTCGACATGATTTTTGATCCCATGGCTGCATGTCACCGTAACTTAGCTCTCGATGCTGCACACAGGAGGAACGAGAACGACAAGAGAAGGGCATATGGGGAGAGAATTCAAAACGTTGATCAAGGCAACTTCACTCCTCTGGTGTTCACAACTTCTGGTGAGATGGGACCAAGTGCACGATGCTTCTACGCCAGACTCGCGGAGGTGAAATCCAAACAGAAGCAGCAGCCCAGAAGTTATGTTACATCCTGGATGAGATGTCGACTGTCCTTCTCTCTCCTTCGGTCGGCTTTGCTCTGCCTCAGGGGAACGAGAGCATCGGCCCCAAAGCCGACAACCGTTGCAGATATTGACTATGAGGCTACAGTCACTGAATGAGAGTCTAATAAAACAAAAACACAACAACAACATCGCTGACGCGCCACAAAAATGGTGTGAATGGAAGCGTTTGTCTCCATCAGATAAAACTGGTGTTTGGCGAGGAGCCAGGCGAGGGATTTATGCTGCTCCTCCTGGTAGTTGGAATGTAGGAGGCTGGCAGCAGGTCGCACTGGTCGTTCCCTGTTCATCCTGGATTGGATTTATGACGAGGCCGCTCTTTATGGGGCAGCCGGGTTACTGTCCATGATTTAGTCCCGCTGTGATGACACCTCAACTCCGGGGAAATGGAGAACAAGACAAAACACCAAGACTGTGAGGAATGGGGATGAAGGACGAGGAGAGGGATTGTGAGGAGTGGGGGTGAAGGTGGAAGAGAGGGACTAAGGAATAAGAGGAACAGAGTAATCTGGAGAGATAATGTGGAATAATAAGGGGGATGGGGAATAAAAAGAGGTATTATGGACAGGGGGATGTACTGTACACTCTAGGACTAAAATCGCGGACAGCCGCACGGAACCTTACCTCTGGCAATGAGGAAAGTCGTAAGTTAAAACTATGATATGACATAAATAAGAAAAGAAGTTTAATAGGTTTAAAAATCGAAATTAATATAAAATAAAATATTTCTTTTCAAAATCACATGCGGTTAAGTACCCCTATTGCCGTTAAATAATGAGTCTCCACGCACCATGATTCTCCTAACAATTATGAGTGTTTCTGGAGCCTTTCTGAGTCCTGGATGTTGACAGGTCACAAGTTTCCGGGAAAGTCATAATGGCGGCTTTTTTCGGTTCAGTCTGAGACAGGCGACGACTTGATCAACACCTGTATAAAACATGGAGAACTAGGGGTTGCCAGATAATGTTTTTGTGACATTCTTATAGTCTTCTCTCCTGCTTCTTAAACCATAATCTCACTCTGTCTCAGTCTACCTCCTGTCCTCTCTTCTTTATCTTCATCAATTCTTCTACCTTCCCTCCCTCACGCCATCCACCCTCCTTCTCTCCTCCTCCGTCCTTCCCTCCCTCACGCCATCCACCCTCCCTCTCTCCTCCGTCCTTCCCTCCCTCCTGCCTTCTCTCCCACCTTCTTACCCTCGTCGCCTCACCGTCTTCAACATTGTAACACTAGCTGGGTTTTGTGTGAAGGATTCTTATACCTTGCATAGCCAGCACTTTGTTGAGACATTTTGAAGGGGCACTGAAACCCTCCCTCTCGTTCCCCCTCCGATCTGCCTTACTGCTCCAGCCTCTTTTTCCCTGCTTGATGGGCGAGCAACAGTGAAGGGAAGGATGGGGAGATAGGAGGAAGGAACACCCCCAGAGAACAATCCTACCCCACTCCTCCCTAAACTCCCCTCTCCCTCCTCCCTAAACTCCCCAACTTGTGATGAGACTCTTTTTATCGATGGAAATTCTAGTCCCCAAAGTTAGTCCTCGTTCCTTCTCCCACCGCTCGAAAAACAAAATAAAAACAAAATGCGGTGACGGTTTTTATTACTTTATTTTTTATTGTGTCGTATCCATAGCAGGTGCAAGTTGGTTTAGGGGACCGTGTCTGTATGTGAGAAGTTATATTGTCTGGGTGTGTAAATGATGCCCTCCTTCTCCCCCCCCCCTATACTCAAACTACCTTACCCTACACTCTTAACTACTTTACCCTACACCCTACCTACCTTACCTTATCAATCTTACCTAACCTAACCTAACCTACCTTACCTTACCTAACCTATCTTACACTACGTAACCTTACCTTACCTTACCTTACCTTACCTCACCTCACCTTACCTACCTTCCTCTACAACCTACCTATCTACCTTACACTTCATTACACCTTACCTACCTACCTTACACTACACCTACCTACCTACCTTACACTACACCTTACCTACCTACCTTACACTACACCTTACCTATCTACCTTACACTACACACCTACCTACCTACCTTACACTTCACCCTACCTACCTACCTAACACTACACCTACCAACCTTACACTACACTACACCTACCTACCTTACACTCCACTACACCCAACCTACCTACCTTTCACTAAACTACACCCTACCTACCTACCTTACACTACACCCTACCTACTTTACACTACACCTTACCTACCTACCTTACACTACACTACACCCTACTTACCTAACTTACACTACACCCTACCTACCTTACACTATACTACACTACACCCTACCTACCTTACACAACACTACCCCTTACCTACCTACCTACCTTACACTACACCCTACCTATCTTACACTGTACTACACTGCACCCTACCTACCTTACACTACATCCACCTACCTTACACTGCACCCTACCTACCTTACACTACACCTTCCTTCACACACACCTTTGCCAGGATGGAATAGTAAGAGTCGGAATATAAGGCGCTTCCTGGAGCCTCGCCAAGCTTGGGTTTTCATTGGTGGGTTCTAGTGCTCTCTATCTTTCTCATTGGTGGGTTCTAGTGCACTGTCTCTCTATTTGGTGGGTTCTAGTGCTTTCTATCTCTCTCATTGGTGGATTCTAGAGCCCTGTCTCTCTATTTGGTGGGGATCTAGTGCTCTCTATCTCTCTCATTGGTGGGTTCTAGAGCCCTGTCTCTCTCATTGGTATGTTCCAGTGCTCTCTCTCCCATTGGTGAGTTCTAGTGCACTGTCTCTCTATTTGGTGGGTTCTAGTGCTTTCTATCTCTCTCATTGGTGGGTTCTAGAGCCCTGTCTCTCTAATTGGTGGGTTCTAGTGCTTTCTATCTCTCTCATTGGTTGGTTCTAGAGCCCTGTCTCTCTATTTGGTGGGTTCTATTGCTCTCTATCTCTCTCATTGGTGGGTTCTAGAGCCCTGTCTCTCTATTTGGTGGGTTTCTAGTGGACTGTCTCTCTCATTGGTGGGTTCTAGAGCCCTGTCTCTCTCATTGGTGGGTTCTAATGTTCTCTATCTCTCTCATTGATGGGTTCTAGTGCCCTGTCTCTCTCAATGCTGGGTTCTAATGTTCTCTATCTCTCTCATTGGTGGGTTCTAGTGCTCTCTGTCTTAATCATTGGTGGATTCTAGTGCTCTCTATCTCTCTCATTGGTGGGATCTCGTGTTCTGTCTCTCTCATTGGTGGGTTCTAGTGCTCTCTATCTCTCTCATTGGTGGGTTCTAGTGCTCTGTGTCTCTCATTGGTGGGATCTAGTGTTCTGTGTCTCTCATTGGTGGGTTCTAGTTCTCTCTATTTCTCTCATTGATGGATTCTAGTGCCCTGTCTCTCTCATTGGTGGGTTCCAGTGCTCTGTCTCTCAATGGTGGATTCTAGTGCTATGATTCTCTCATTGGTGGGTTATGGTGTTCTGGCTCTCTCATTGTTGGGCTATAGTCTTCTTGCTCTCTCATTGGTGGGTTCTGGTGGTCAGATACTCCAGCCGATGGAGTTGAAGCCTCGGCTTCCTGACCGGTCACTGACCCGGGTGACCACGACCCTCTGGTGAGTTCCTTCACGTACCTTGTTTAGCTGTTGGAGTGTCAGTTGTATGTCGTGAGATTATACTATTATATATCACCGAAGACCTAACGAGAGCTAGGTGCTAGGTGGTTCTCTAGTAGCTGATCCAAGTTACAGTTCTCTCCACTAGAGGACGCGGCGCTCGTTACCTCACCTTCCACTCGCTAAAACCGACTCATATCATAGAGTACATGATGGCAGCGGCAGATGCTCTCAGTTCCAATACCATTACCATAAAACTCATTTTAAGAGGAAAAGACTACAAATTCTTATAGCAGCTGAACGTAGTGTGTGGTGGTGATGGGGAGTGTGGTGTGTAGTGGTGGTGGTGAGAGTAGTATGTGGTGGTGGTGGTGAGGGTGAGAAAAGTGTGTGGCGGAGGTGGTGAGAGCAGTGTGTGTGGTGGTGGTGAAGGTGAGAACAGTGTGTGGTGGTGAGGGTGAGGGCAGTTTGTAGATGAGGTGATCGGGTTCGGTGTATCGTAAAAAAAATGTAATGGAGAGCATTAAGCGGAGGGGAGACGAGGGAAGAATGAGAGTAATGTGTTATATGACGCGTGTGTTTAAATGACGGTGTAGGGGAGAGGACACCGTGTTACCCTGTGCTGTGGTGACCAGGTGAATCTTGGACCCTTGGTAGTGGTGGAGAGGGAAGCGCTGATCGTTGACGCTGCAAACTGCAACCAGTGGGGGGGTAAAGGTCGTGTGTAAGAATACGACAGTGGAAGGAAAGGAATTGAGGGAGTTTTTCTTAATGGTTGTCAGGGACGGAGGTTCGCCCTTACAGGAGTGTGTGTGTGGGGGAAGGGGCAACACAAACTCCACCAACACAGTTACCAGTTTGCATCATCTTGCCAGGGCTGGGTGAGGCGCCACTCCTCGGCGAACTCTTACAGTCACCAGGGATTCTTTAATAATGGCTGCGGGAGTGTATCTGGGTGTGGGTTTAATTACTGCTTTGGCCTTTTGGGAGTTCACAAGCATGTGGGTGTAGAGGAGACTGTGTGGGTCTGGGCTGATGATGACGACCTCAGCTATATCTAGGGCCACAGGAGGACGCTTTAGGTGGTAGCTACAGACCTGTTCTCCGCTACACTGCCGCTTCAACAGCTCATAGCAGATGGAGCCCACTTACCCTGAGAGACACGGAGCCAGAGCGTCTCGGCACATGGTGTATCTTACTTTAATAATCATTACCAATTAGCCACGAGGTTTGCATTTTTTTAAATCATTCTCCCTCCACCCCTGATATCAACTCCCAAGGCTGGACCTCAACCCAGAGACTACCATCTTAAAATATACATCCAATCATCTAAACATTCGGTCAAGAAACTGCTGCATAAAACTTGATATTGGTGGTCGTTTGATAGGGAGTGGGAGCAAGAGGATGGGAGTGGATATACAGTATATATATATCTTCCAAAAGTTAAAAAAAAACTCAGACGCTTATACAGTTTTTCTCCTCCTGGACTCCCTTCCGTCGACGGGACTAATCCTATAGAGCCTCGAGTTTCTACCGTAACTGTGTGTCAATGTGATCATTAACTCCCTCTGTTATGGTGTGTTTTGGTGCTGTCATTGTCTGTTCGTTACTCTGCTTTAGTCTTTGTCCATTTATCACCTTCCCACAATCCTTCACTATCGTCTACCACATTCTTCCTTGTTTTCTACCATAGTACTTACTGTACCTTCTACTATTGACTGGTATTGTATTGTGATGATCCACTTACCTAGAGTCCGCAGCTGTTATTATTATTTATTATTTTTATTATTAATATTATTATTATTTGTTATTATTATTATTATTATTATTATTATTATTATTATTATTATTATTATTATTATTATTATTATTATTAGTATTAGTATTAGTAGTAGTAGTAGTAGTAGTAGTAGTAGTAGTAGTAGTTTGCAATGGCAATGTATGCAATTGGCCTATCAGTGCTCCAACAAGAAATAAAATTTGAAACAACTGGGGTCAAACAAGTGGCATATGCTGATGACCTTACAGGAGCAGGAAAAGTGGAGGACATCAAAAAGTGGTGGGACCTGGTAACATCGCGAGGTCCACAAATAGGGTACCACCCAAACGCCAGCAAGTCCTTCCTCATCGTGAAGCCAGAACATTATGAACGGGCATTGGAGGTTTTTGGCGGAAGTGAGGTCAAAATAACTAAGGACGGCCAAAGACATCTAGGCGCAGTAATTGGCACTACGGACTTCAAGACCGAGTACGTAGCGGGAAAGGTGAATGAGTGGGTTAGTGAAATCCAAGCTCTGTCTGAGATTGCTAACACAGAGCCACATGCTGCCTTTGCTGCATTCACCCATGGAGTCAAGCATCGTTGGAGCTACCTGATGCGTACTGTCCCTGAAATCGGACCCCTCCTCCACCCTCTGGAAGAAGCTATCAGTGTCAAGTTCATTCCCAAATTAGTGAAACACCCTGACTTAACTCCAGCAAAAAGAGCACTTCTTGCACTTCCACCAAGACTGGGAGGGATGGGACTAACAAATCCAGAGGAGATTGCTGCCACTGAACAGCAAAATTCACTTAAGCTCACGGCAGCCCTCACGGACCACATAATAGCCCAGAATGCAACAGGGGAAGTGGATACCAGTGAAGCAAATAAGATTCGTAGGTCCATTACGACAGATCGACAACACTGCCAAAATGATAAGTTGCAGCAACTATTGCTCCAGGTACCAGAAAATTTGAAAAAAAAGTAGCTATAGCGCGGGAGGTGGGCGCCTCGAACTGGTTAACTACCTTACCGATAAGGGCAAATGGTTTCAGTCTTAATAAACAAGAATTTACAGATGCCATTGCTCTAAGGTACGGTCGGCCAGTGGAAGGTTTGCCCTCCCAATGCGTGTGTGGCTCTTCCTATGATGGCGATCACGCCATGGTGTGCAAGAAGGGGGGCTTCATATGCATGAGGCATGACGAGGTAAGGGATCTCACAGCAAATATGTTGAAGGAAATCTGCCGGGATGTCACGGTAGAACCGACCCTCCTTCCATTGGATGGTGAGATCTTCCAACACAGGACTTCAAACACATCTAACGAAGCCCGTGTGGACGTCAGTGCTCGAGGATTCTGGACGCGGGGACAGCGAGTTTTCTTCGACATCAGGATTTTTGATCCCATGGCCGCATGTCACTTTAACTTAGCTCTCGATGCTGCACACAGGAGGAACGAGAACGACAAGAGAAGGGCATATGGGGAGAGAATTCAAAACGTTGATCAAGGCAGCTTCACTCCTCTAGTGTTCACAACCTCTGGTGGGATGGGACCAAGTGCAAGATGTTTCTACGCCAGACTCGCGGAGTTGATCTCCGAACAGAAGCAGCAGCCCAGAAGTTATGTTATAGCCTGGATGAGATGTCGACTGTCCTTCTCTCTCCTTCGGTCGGCTTTGCTCTGCCTCAGGGGACCGAGAGCTTCTGCCCCAACTCCGACAACTGCTGCAGATATTGACTATGAGGCTACAGTCACTGAATGCCGCATAGATCTGCGGCTCAACTAATTTAACGCAGCTAGGATAGCTACTTATGTATTAGGATATTTAATATTAATGTAATTAAATGGTGGCGAAGGTGTGGCTATTGGGGGAGGCTGGAGGCCACGTTAAAAAAAAAAAGTAGTAGTAGTAGTAGTAGTAGTAGTAGTAGTAGTTGTAATTGAAGTAGCATTATTATTATTATTGTTATTATATATTAGAGTTCCTCCGCTTGTTCCACTCTGTGGATCTCTTAGCCGGGGGTCTTATCACAGTCCGCCACAGTACCTCTGGCTGCTACAACTTATTTCATTAACTTTTAGAGAGTTCTTGAAGTCGTTCACGAGTGGGCGAGTCAAAACTTTCATTGAGATTTTGTGAGTGTGAGGAGCATCTTGGCCCTTGACTCCATCATTGTGGTTGGTTGTTGTGGCGGACCTCCATCACCCTTGTTACACTGTTTAGTGAACCTTGTAACACTGTTTAGTGAACCTTGTAACACTGTTTAGTGAACCTTGTAACACTGTTTAGTGAACCTTGAAACACTGTTTAGTGAACCTTGAAACACTGTTTAGTGAACCTTGTTACACTGTTTAGTGAACCTTGTAACACTGTTTAGTGAACCTTGTAACACTGTTTAGTGTGTTTAGGAGCTGTTTAGTGAACCTTGAAACACTGTTTGGCCACTGTTTTGAACCTCACACCTTGTAACACTGTTTAGTGTGGTTTAGTGTTGTTTGTGGCGGACCTCACATGAAACACACCCTTGTTACACTGTTTAGTGAACCTTGAACACTGTTTAGTGTAACACTGTTTAGTGTTGTAGTGAACACTTAGTGAACCTTGTTACACTGTTTAGTGAACCTTGTAACACTGTTTAGTAACACTGTTTAGTGTGAACCTTGAAACACTGTTTAGTGAACACTTGAAACACACCTGTTTAGTGAACCTTGTTACACTGTTTAGTGAACCTTGTAACACTGTTTAGTGAACCTTGTAACACTGTTTAGTGAACCTTGTAACACTGTTTAGTGAACCTTGAAACACTGTTTAGTGAACCTTGAAACACTGTTTAGTGAACCTTGTAACACTGTTTAGTGAACCTTGAAACACTGTTTAGTGAACCTTGTAACACTGTTTAGTGAACCTTGTTACACTGTTTAGTGAACCTTGAAACACTGTTTAGTGAACCTTGTAACACTGTTTAGTGAACCTTGTTACTGTTTAGTGAGCCTTGTAACACTGTTTAGTGAACCTTGTTACACTGTTTAGTGAACCTTGTAACACTGTTTAGTGAACCTTGTTACACTGTTTAGTGAGCCTTGTAACACTGTTTAGTGAACCTTGTAACACTGTTTAGTGAACCTTGTAACACTGTTTAGTGAACCTTGAAACACTGTTTAGTGAACCTTGTAACACTGTTTAGTGAACTTTTTACACTGTTTAGTGAACCTTGTAACACTGTTTAGTGAACCTTGTAACACTGTTTAGTGAACCTTGTAACACTGTTTAGTGAACCTTGAAACACTGTTTAGTGAACCTTGTTACACTGTTTAGTGAACCTTGTAACACTGTTTAGTGAACCTTGTAACACTGTTTAGTGAACTTTTTACACTGTTTAGTGAACCTTGTAACACTGTTTAGTGAACCTTGTAACACTGTTTAGTGAACCTTATAACACTGTTTAGTGAACCTTGAAACACTGTTTAGTGAACCTTGTTACACTGTTTAGTGAACCTTGTTACACTATTTAGTGAACCTTGTTACACTGTTTAGTGAACCTTGTAACACTGTTTAGTGAACCTTGTTACACTGTTTAGTGAACCTTGTAACACTGTTCAGTGAACCTTGTAACACTGTTTAGTGAACCTTGTAACACTGTTTAGTGAACCTTGTTACACTGTTTAGTGAACCTTGTAACACTGTTTATTGAACCTTGTAACACTGTTTAGTGAACCTTGTTACACTGTTTAGTGAACCTTGAAACACTGTTTAGTGAACCTTGAAACACTGTTTAGTGAACCTTGTTACACTGTTTAGTGAACCTTGTTACACTGTTTAGTGAGCCTTGTTACTCTGTTTAGTGAACCTTGTAACACTGTTTAGTGAACCTTGTTACACTGTTTAGTGAACCTTGTAACACTGTTTAGTGAACCTTGTTACACTGTTTAGTGAACCTTGTAACACTGTTTAGTGAACCTTGTTACACTGTTTAGTGAACCTTGTAACACTGTTTTGTGAACCTTGTAACACTGATCTGGCCCTTTAACCGTTGATTCCTTCTGAGGTAATGAGGTTGGAACACTATTAATTATATAGGGTTTTAGTAGCGAAACCCAATTATCTGTTATCTATGTATTGAGGAACTATCTCATATACAGTTCCAAGAGTATATCACCGTGAGTTAATCACTGTAGCTATGAGTGTTAAGATGAGGACGGAGGCTTTATTAAAGAGCTCTTCTAAATACGTCCGGTTGGTGTGAGGTGTTGAGTGACAATCCCATAATACCCGTCGAGGGAGAACGGTAATATACGTCCTCCCTCGAGGGAAGAGGGATCCATCCACTATGGCTCTCAATAACGTCTTCCTCTCGTCAAGGATATCAAACTACTGCCGCAAGAGGTGGCCAGAGAGCTGGCTACTTAATGTCTTAGCTCAGCACTAAGTGACACGACTTCCCGGACGCACACCTTAACACATGTTCTGAACATGCTACTTTATAGCTAGTGGAAAGTTACAGAGGGTGATAGAGTATATAAATCAAATGTAATAGGGGCTATTACAACACTGTTTAGTGAACCTTGTAACAGTGTTTAGTGAACCTTGTAACACTGTGTATAGTGAGCCTTGTAACACTATGCTTAGAGTTTTATAACAATATCCTATGTATAGGGGCTTGTGTATATTGTAGTGGTATAGTAACTGGTAAAGGTTGGGTTAGTTTAGGTTAGCTTAGTTAGCTTAGTTTAAGGAAGTTTAAGGAAGGTTTACTGATGACTCATTAACTGATGAAGGGAAATAGGTGTATCCGGGTGAGGACTTCCACTAACTACTGTAAACCTGGACGACTGAAGGTAAAGAGAGCCTTTATTAGTGAACCACATGACTCTGGTGCTATAAACGTGTATTATCTGACAGCACCAGTACACCGTGAATAGAATCATCCTGTAAACGTTTGGCTGTCGGCACTGTCCTCAATAAAATAATACCGTAAACGTTTACTACCAGTCAGCGCCATCACACTATCAATGAAAAATAGGATTGTAAAAAAAAATCAACTATAAAAATTAGGTAATGTAATTAGGGGTATTTGAGGCTCTAGGCTTCATTAGGTATTAAATCAAGCTAAAAATTAATGAGCAGATGAAAACAAAGCGCCATTATGTAGAACAAAGAGTTTGATTGATGTTACAGTGAGCCGAGGTATTTGAGCCGTGGTATTTCCCCAACATCACCACTAAATCTGGATGTTAATTTGGATGAACGACACAGGAAATAGCTAGTTGTAAGTTAAAGGATAAAAGATTGTTAACCTTTTTCAGAGTTAATTAAAATGGTAATTTTTATTATAAGTAATTATAATTTAGTTAAGAGGTCATCTAAGGGTTATAGCAAAACGGTTATAAGTCACTTTCTTGAATATTCCACTTTTTATTTCATGATTCACTTTTAGTTACTTACAAAAGTTATTAATGGTACTTATAAGGGTATTGGGGGCTACTGTTACTTAATCTATGCATAGTGTGGTAATCTGGTTGTAGTGGCCTACATATGTTGTGTTGGTGATCTAAATGTTGTGTTGGTGATAAATGTTGTGTTGGTGATAAATGTTGTGTTGTGTGTTGTGTTGTGATATATGTTGTGTTGGTGATGTTGTGTTGGTGATATATGTTGTGTTGGTGATGATATATGTTGTGTTGGTGATGATATATGTTGTGTTGGTGATATATGTTGTGTTGGTGATATATGTTGTGTTGGTGATATATGTTGTGTTGGTGATATATGTTGTGTTGGTGATATATGTTGTGTTGGTGATATATGTTGTGTTGGTGATATATGTTGTGTTGGTGATAATATGTTGTGTTGGTGATATATGTTGTGTTGGTGATATATGTTGTGTTGGTGATATATGTTGTGTTGGTGATATATGTTGTGTTGGTGATGTATGTTGTGTTGGTGATATATGTTGTGTTGGTGATATATGTTGTGTTGGTGATATATGTTGTGTTGGTGATGTATGTTGTGTTGGTGATGTATGTTGTGTTGGTGATGTATGTTGTGTTGGTGATATATGTTGTGTTGGTGATATATGTTGTGTTGGTGATATATGTTGTGTTGGTGATAAATGTTGTGTTGGTGATAAATGTTGTGTTGGTGATAGTAGTAGTAATGACTGGTGATTGACGTAAACGTGTAATACAATAAACTAAATCTCTGATATAACTGCACAGTGTTGATGTGTTGGGATCATACAGTGACATCTTTCCTCAGTTTTCATCCACTACCTCACTATCATAGCCCCGAGGTGGGTTTTTCTCAGGTCCCAAAAGCGTAAACCGACGGGGGAAATGCCCTCATTGTGTCTCCATACATTACCTGCTAAGCTGCCACCATTTGTTCACTTCGTAGTAAATTTGATAAAACCTGCAGTTTAGGAGGGCTGGTGAACAATGTTCCTGCCGCTTAGCCACCCAGGGTAGAGGGTCCCCAGGGCGTAGATTCCCTTAAAACTTTCTTTAGGGGCTCTGATAGACCTCGCTGAACCTCATATTTTTATCAGTCATCCACATCTCCGCCTGTTATGGTACAGGGTGACATACAGCAGCAAGTGGGCTACTCCAGGCAGTATGCTGGTACACCCAACGGTTGCTCTAGCATCTGGAAGCGTAACTGATAGTGAGCTTATTAACTGTTCAGTGTGCACGAGTTTGTACGTTTGGGTACTGAACCCCTGACTATTCGCTCATGAGGCGAACTCTACAAACTGAACCGAATCCATGACAAAACCCCAACAGTTTTCTACCAACCAACCGACCGACCGACCGACATATAGAAGCACCTAACCTAACCTAACCTAACCTAACATAAAAGTGTTTTATTTTATATTTTATATATGAGATTGGGGTTTTGTCCGTTGGGATTTTGTCCGTAGACCAACTGAACCACCTACCCTTTTTTTTTTTTTTTTTTTAAGGTGGGGAATGGATGGAAGGCCTGCTGGGGCTCAAGGCACAGCCAGACATGAGGGCTGGAGAAGTCACAACATATAGTTGTGGGGGGAAAGGTTGGAAAAGAAGTTTAATGAGTTAAACAGAGGGGGACGACACCCCTTGTTTTACATATTACAGAGTTTGTTGGCTAACTAAGCTAACCTAGGATTTAGGATGAGGTTGCACAATGGTTACTTTAGTAGACAATGACTAGATTGATTTTACAATTACAGGTTTATTAAAATCTTATACTGTATTACGTTATGGACTCACTAGATTGTGACTTGTTAAATGTGAATTTATATCATCTAAGTTACCTTCCCCTCGAACCACCCCACCCCGTCACGCATATACTCCCTCTCTCTTTCTCTCTGTCTGTCTTCACCATCGTCTAACAGTCATCACTCCATCATAAAGTCGTCTTTAATGTCTAAAATCTGGCCATGACACACGTGCATAATATGAAACATATTTACATATAGAGTGGAGAATAAATTATACAATCAGTGTTACCAATAGTTGTCATTACGATTTACTTTACATTACCCGCGTCTCTAACATGCGTCAACCAAGGGAGTAATGTGGCGCTTTGGAGGGTGAGGTGACGCTGTGGAGGGTGAGGTGACGCTGTGGAGGGTGAGGTGACGCTGTGGAGGGAGAGATGACGCTGTGGAGGGTGAGGTGACGCTGTGGGGGGTGGGACGCTGTGGAGCTGTGAGATGGATGCTGTGGAGGGTGAGGTGACGCTGTGGAGGGTGAGGTGACGCTGTGTGAGGGGTGAGTGACGCTGTGGAGGGTGACTGAGGTGACGGTGTGGAGGGTGAGGTGACGCTGTGGAGGGTGGTGACGCTGTGGAGGGTGAAGGGTGACGCTGTGGGGGTGGTGACGCTGTGGAGGGTGAGGTGACGCTGTGGAGGGTGAGTGACGCTGTGGAGGGTGAGGAGGATGAGGTGACGCTGAGGTGACGCTGTGAGGGGTGAGGTGACGCTGTGGAGGGAGAGGGGTGAGGGGTGAGGTGACGCTGTGGAGGGTGAGGTGACGCTGTGGAGGGTGAGGTGACGCTGTGGAGGGTGAGGGTGACGCTGTGGAGGGTGAGGTGACGCTGTGGAGGGTGAGGTGATGTGCTGTGGAGGGTGAGGTGACGTTGTGGAGGGTGAGGTGACGTTGTGGAGGGTGAGGAGTGAC
Source organism: Homarus americanus (assembly GCF_018991925.1). Classification (NCBI taxonomy): domain Eukaryota; kingdom Metazoa; phylum Arthropoda; class Malacostraca; order Decapoda; family Nephropidae; genus Homarus; species Homarus americanus. Next base: position 18,018,949 of record NW_024716703.1, on the reverse strand, counting down.
GCTGTGGAGGGTGAGGTGACGTTGTGGAGGGTGTGAGTGACGCTGTGGAGGGTGAGGTGACTGTGGAGGGAGAGATGACGCTGTGGAGGGGTGAGTGACGCTGTGGAGGTGGGGAGTGACGCTGTGGAGGGTGAGGTGACGTTGTGGAGGGTGAGGGTGACGCTGTGGAGGGTGAGTGACGCTGGGAGGGAGAGATGGCACAATGTGGGGTGAGGTGATGCTGTGGAGGGTGGTGACGCTGTGGAGGTGAGGTGACGCTGTGGAGGTGAGGGTGTGGAGGTGAGATGGTGCTGTGGAGGGTGAGGTGATGCTGTGGGGGTGAGGTGGCACTGTGGAGGTTGAGGTGATGCTGTGGAGGGTGAGGTGGCTGTGGGAGGGTAGGGGTGACGCTGTGGGGGAGAGGTGACGCTGTGGAGGGTGAGGTGACGCTGTGGAGGTGACGCTGTGGAGGGAGAGGTGACGCTGTGGGGAGACTGTGGGGTAGAGGTGACGCTGTGGAGAGTGAGGTGACGCTGTGGAGGTGAGGTGACGCTGTAGGGGTGGGGGTGAGGTGAGGTGACGCTGTAGCTGTGTAGAGGTGAGGTGACGCTGTGGAGGGGTGAGGTGACGCTGTGGAGGGTGAGGTGACGCTGTGACGCTGTGGAGGAGAGGTGACGCTGTGTGGGGGTATGAGGTGACGCTGTGTGGAGGGTGGGGTGGAGAGTGTGGTGGGGATGTCACTTGGTGGAGGCAAGGTGGAGGATGTCACTCGGTGGAGGGCGGTGGAAAGATGTCACTCGGTGGAGGGCAGGTGGTGGGTGTCACTTGGTGGGAGGTGGGAGGTGTCACTTGGTGGTGGGTGTCACTTGGTGGAGGTGCCACTCGGAGGGAGGGGCAGGAGTCACCTCCTGGACAGGTTCCAGCCCTCAAGACAGCTGGAAGTTCACTGTCGTCATACATCTGGGACAAGTTTGGCCACCATGCCCTCACAATATGGTGTTGTGAACTGTCCCTGGTGATGGTGTGGTGCGCTCACCATCTCCCAATATGGTGTTGTGAACTGTCCTGGTGATGGTGTGGTGCGCTCACCATCACTCCCGGGGTGGAGCTGTATGGTGTTGTGAACTGTCCTGGTGATGGTGTGGTGCGCTCACCATCACTCCCGGTGTGGAACTGTATGATGTTGTGAACTGTCCTGGTGATGGTGTGGTGCGCTCACCATCACTCCCGGGGTGGAGCTGTATGGTGTTGTGAACTGTCCTGGTGATGGTGTGGTGCGCTCACCATCACTCCCGGTGTGGAACTGTATGATGTTGTGAACTGTCCTGGTGATGGTGTGGTGCGCTCACCATCACTCCCGGTGTGGAACTGTATGGTGTTGTGAACTGTACTAGTGGTGGTGTGGTGCGCTCACCATCACTCCCGGTGTGGAACTGTATGGTGTTGTGAACTGTACTAGTGGTGGTGTGGTGTGCTCACCATCACTCCCGGAGTGAAGGTGAATGGTGTTGTGAACTGTACTGATGATGGTGTGGTGCGCTCACTATTACTCCCGGAGTGGAGCCGTCCTTGCAGGGAGAACCTTTTGTTAATATTCGCCGTGTATTAAGAAGTTTTAAAGATCGGCTCAGGAGTCAGTCACTGTAGCACCATTGTTTATAGTCTGTGTTCATGTGAGGGAGAGTGTAGTGTTACAGTGATGGTGTATTTCCTACTCCAGTTGTTCCTCTCATATCTTCCCTTCCTGGGCGCTTCCCTCCCCTCCTCTTTACACTCAGGTGGGAGGAGTGGAGGGGACAGGGGTACATGGGGCGTGATGAAGAGGGAACATGACTAAGACTTTGCTTGTGGTCTTTTACACTCAATGGACCGGATTCATCTTTTGTGTGTGGGTTTATGTGTGGTTGTGGGTGGGTGGGTCGAGTGGGTGTGCGTGTATTAGGATCTGTCGCAAAGTTTTCGTTAAATAAATAATCGCCTCATCAACGTCAGTCAAGACTTACTCCATTATCAGCGTCGTACTTGTGATTGTCAGGCCAACACTTCACTTTTGCGAGATTACTCAATAAGTCATTAGACATACCAGCAGGTGGGGATCACCCGCCCGTCTATATTCACGAGGTTTTTCATTATTCAACACCTCTGACGTGTGTGTGTGTCAGTGGAAGCGGAGGAGAGCAGTGAATTATTGTGGTAATGACAAGTTCTGGTTGCTGCTGCTCTTGCGTCATGGCTGCTCTCGTCTTTATTATACCCTGTCGTCCTCTACGTGATAGTGACGGTGGGACAAAAGGAGGTTGTGTGACCGGCACTGCATTCGATCACTTTCACCTCTTCAGTCATAAGGTACAGACGCGAACCAGCGGCCTAAGAAAACACACACACACACACACACACACACACACACACACAGCTATATATTAAGTAAATTTTCAAAAAGAATAATGTCCTAAAAATGTTCTTATCTCCTGAAGCAACAAATTTCCCGTAAAAGCAATAATCGGAGACACTGAGTCAACTGTGTTAGAATGGTGATTGACTTTCACAGATTGACTTTCACGGATTGACTTTCACAGATTGACTTACACAGATGACGTAACGTAAGAGCTTTCTATTTTCCTGTTGGAGTGTATATTTTTTTCTCCAAATTTACATTAGAAAACATGCGTATACATGTAAATTATTTCATTTACTCGTACGAAATATGTAGATAACAATTTAGAATTCATGGTATCAAAGAAATATCGGTAATGTTATGTTTTTTTTTTGTGTCCGTTTGGGTCTTTGTCGTTTTGCTCGTCGTGTTATATATTGTAGGGTTTTTTTCTTTTTTTTATCTCCTTATATTCGTCTTCATGTTTCTCTCTTTTTTCTCTTTCTTTTATTTCTTATTATATTTTATTTTCTCGTCTCGTCTCGTCTCTCTCTCTCTCTCTCTCTCTCTCTCTCTCTCTCTCTCTCTCTCTCTCTCTCTCTCTCTCTCTCTCTGAAGCCAACGTGACCTTCCTCCATGCCAGCTGACCTGATAAGAGTTAGTCCCGGGTATTAATCGACTAAAACTGGCTAACGTGCGTGTGGGCTTTCAGTACTACATCAGATTTTGGGATTAACGAGATTTACAGAAGGGTGGAAGGAAAGTGAACGACGAATGACAGGGATTCATCTGAAGGGGATTTATTGTGAGGCGATTATTGAACGATGAATTAATTTGCCGACGAGAGGAAGAGATAATTTAGATAATGAAGGGTCTACTGGTATAGATTTATTATCCGGATTACATTAAAATGGCGCCGTGAGTACTAAATAAGGAATAATATTAACGTAAGAGACATTCAGCATATCTGGACCAGGTTAAGGTACATTAATTAATATATGAGTTAAAGAATGGTAAAGCACGGTACTTCTACATGAACTATTAACATTGTTTATCCAGATTTAATTGTTCATAAGTTAATAACTGAATTAAAATTAAGTGAAAATGAAAATGACAAGATATTTTCAGCGTGTGTGTATATAATTCAATTTCAATTGTTTATTCCTTGATAGAGGAAGAGGGATCCTAGTGCTGTCACTAGATACCCCTGTACAATGACACCAGAAGCATCTGTCAAGTGTCACAAGTATATACAGTATAAATATTATAAAGGGGCTTACTAAAGCCTAAGGAAGGAAGGATATTCCTTTAACACATAATCAATATTATTTACAAAATATCTGGCCAGTATGGGGAGGATCATCGTGTCTCCGTCAGGGGGTCGTGGAGTGGTGGTCCAGCAGGCGTCACGGAAGCGTTGTGTGTGGGGACATCTTAGGAGGTAGTGGATAAGGGTGCTGCTGTCGGGTCTTCTGCATAATGCACAAGAGCGTTGCTCAGGGGATGCGGGGATACCAATCTCCCAAGCAAAGTCATACCCAATGATGATACGGGCAGCAATCACGTCCCCTTTGACCCTTTCCCGTAGACGTACGAGAGGTCAGGAAGTGTGTGTGTATATATATATATATATATATATATATATATATATATATATATATATATATATATATATATATATATATATATATATATATATATATATATATATATCGATGAAATCACATAGGAAAAAGGGGAACAATGGAGCACCTTTGCTTTCGTCTTTTTTCAAGACATCTTCAGAGGCAACTGAATTACAAGGACTGAGAGAGGCTTATGTACACAGGGTGACCATACAAAACATGAGGTCAAGTCAAAAACAGGTCAGGGTGGTCTTCCCCATCCTGCTATATAGCAGCGAGACATGGGTCACATACAGGCGGCACCTCAAGGCACTTGAAAACTTTCACCAACGTAGTCTACGTTCCATCCTCCGAGTTCGCTGACACCAACTGTAGGAGCATAGAGGCTACCATTATCCATGAACAACTACGCTGGACTGGCCATGTTACCCGCATGGACAACAGTAGACTGCCAAATCAGCTACTTTACAGTCACCTAATGTATAGTAAACATAACGCTAGTGGGCAACTGAAAAGGTATAAGGATAGTCTTAAGACAAACCTGAAAAAGTGCCAAATCGACCCCCTCACCTGGGAGAAGATTACGCCACACCGTAACGCTTGGAGGAGCACCACACGACAAGGTGTCAATACTTTCGAGTTTTCCTGACTGCATACCGAGGCAGATAAGTGCCAACACCGGAAAAACGCTGCCGCCACCTTCCTGCACTAGATGTAGCCCTCCACACGTGCAACATCGGCCACTCCAGTCACCTCAGATCTCACCAACGAAGGTGACATCCTTAATAACTCATATCATTGTATCATAGCTGGATGATTGTCATACTTCGTTTCGAGTGACAGCAAAGTAATAGCAGTCTTGTGTAAAGCGACTGTGATGTAGGATTTCAAATAGATTGAGACAAAGTAAATAATTTTTTCCATGTTTGAAATTTAAGTTATATGCAGGTAATCTCATATTGTGGCTGGGTTGTTTACTTCAGGGTGCGTGCTAGATGCCGTCGTCATGAGTCACTGGAAAGTTGGCCCTCTGTAATTCTGGGAAACTTTTTGAAAATGCGATATTAACAAACACAAGCATCATGACTGACATCGACTGTATTTAACGTGACCAGCTGTTTTGTTTACTTAGATCAGCTGTGTTCGTCTGCTTCCTCCTCATGGCTTACTTTACTCTTACTCTTCATTTTCGTCTGATTTTTCTTTCACTTCTACTTATTTTCTCATCGTTAGTGTCAGCGTTCCTATAGAGGTCAGGGTTCAGCCCAGGTGTCAAAGTAAACATCGGAAGGTCAGCCAGAAAAGGTTTCCTGACCACCTCGACCTGACACAGTCGTGGCTGGCGATAAACTCGAGAGTACACGACTGTTGCTAAAGTGATTATTTCTCTTGATAAAGAACCTCGCTAACTAGTGGGTCAGAACGGGAACATTATTGACCATTTTAAAGTTCAAGGAACAGGAAAAGAAGTATTTAATGTGTATGTAACAGAGATAATGGAGATTGAGACGACGCTGGAGGTTTACTTGAGTCATCAGACCAAGATAAAACAAGAGATCTCGTGTTCCCAGACCAGCCCAGCCCAATGTAACCTAACTCTTAAGACCTACATCAGGATACATAAATAACCTATTACACTGAAGACCTTCATAGGTGCTTAAAAGATTAATCTCTCTCTCTCTCTCTCTCTCTCTCTCTCTCTCTCTTTTATTCCTTCCCTCGAGTCCAATTAAATCTCAATGTCTTCAGTTCACACATTGTCCAACTCTCACCAAGTTCATTCAGTTCTTGGAAGCACAACTCATTTTCTGTGAGAAGAACCAGGAAACTTCCCCAGTAATTGTGAAATCCGGAACTGAGGTCATTTTGTCCCTTCCGCTGATAGGCTATTTGGGTTGCAGTTGGTAACACTGATGGCCACCACTCCCTCAGTTGTTGGTAACACTGATGGCCACCACTCCCTCAGTTGTTGGTAACACTGAGAGCAACCACTCCCTCAGCTGTTGGTAACACTGAGGGCCACCACTCCCTCAGCTGTTGGTAACACTGACGGCCACCACGCCCCAGTTGTTGGTAACGCTGATGGCCACCACTCCCCCAGCTGTTGGTAATACCGAGGGCTATCACTCCCCCAGCTGTTGGTAACATTGAGGGCAACCACTCCCCTAGCTGTTGGTAACGCTGGTAGCCACTACTCCCCCAGCTGTTGGTAACACTGAGGGTCACCACTCTCCCAGCTGTTGGTAACGCTGAGGGCCACCACTCCATCAGCTGTTGGTAACACTGAGGGCCACCACTCCCTCAGCTGTTGGCCACTTCTCAACTCTATTGTACACGTCTTAAGTACAGTATACAGGTATTGGACAAGTGGGTCGGGACTACTGTATACACTGTAATTATAATATAAGAACCTTAAACATGATGATGCACACGATTGCTAAAAACTATACGCACAGTGAGGCATGCATCACGCACACACCTGGCCATACACCATGTCCAGGATACCAGAACTGGATACATACACCATACAAGAAACATATATATACTGCATACTTAAACCATACAGACAATCATCATGTACACAAACACGCACTGACCGTGGCTATAGTTTACAAACACACTTTGTGCAAAATACCATGACTACAACACACTCCTACTGTCAACTATGTCACGCCCAGTATACACGCGCGCGCCTACACCCACATAAACTTAAGCTGTCTGGGTGAACGATGTATTCTGTATCCTGAACGTAACTTTTAGTTCTCGTTTGATTAAGAGGTAAAGGTTTTTTAGGCTTGGCCAGACACACTTTATATCTGCGTCCTTTCACATGGAAATATTGGACAGTCTTCTGCTCCAGCTGCCATTGAGAGCGTTTGATGAGTGTCAACACTAATATTTTTGTCATCTATATGAAAGCTGCATGAAAAACCTAAATCACCAGAAATTATTACGATGTTTTTCTCAAATTGGTAAAGTATTATTATGAAAACGGAGAGGCGAGTTGGTTTAATATGTAGTGTTTAACAGAGAGCAGTACTGCGGTTAGACATATTGAGAGTATTTATAGCGGAGGTATATACAGATTGCCACCACCTGTCTCCTGGCGGTATACTCGTGACCTGAAACTTAAGAACGTGTCTAACTGGGTGACCAAGATGGCCTCAGAGTTACCTGGAGACTTTACCTGAACTAGATACGTTCTCTTAACTTCATTACTCGACGCCCTCTCAACACCACCACTCGCTTCCTCCTCAACATTACCACTCACTCACCTCCCTTCCAGCATCAACACTCGTCTCCCTCTCAACATTACCACTTACTTCCCTCTCAACACTATCATTCATCTCCCTTTCATCGCCACTACTATTTTCCCTCTCAACACCATCACTCATCTCCCTTTCATCGCCACGACTATTTTCCCTCTCAAAATTACCACTTACTTCCCTCTCAACACCATAACTCACCTCCCTCTCAACACCACTACTCATAAGAACATAAGATTGGAGGAAACTACAGCAGGCCTAATGGCCTATACTCGTATACTCGGCAGTCCCGTTTACACCCAACCTCTATTGCTCATATATCCGTCCAGCCTATATTTGAAGTTACCCATCGTGTCCGAGTTGATGTTGATGTTTGGTAACTTGTTCCACTCATCTACTATATTTCCAAACCAGACTTTACCCATTTTGTGCCTAAATTTAAATTTGTCTAATTTAAGACCATTGCTACGAGCTCGTTCCTGGTTGGATAATTTAAGTATCCTTGTTATATCACCTTTGTTTAACCCGACTTCCATTTATACACCTCGATCATATCGCCCCTCACTCTTTCTCTCGAGTGAGTGCAAATTCAAATGCTTTAATCGGCCTCTATGTTCGAGGTTCCTAATGCCCGGGATTAGTCTGGTCACCCTCCTGTGAATGCTTTCTAGGGATTCGATATCCATTCTGTAGTACAGTGACCAGAAATGAACTGCATAATCCAAGTGAGGTCTCACAAGCACAAGATATAGTTTTAGGATAACGTCGCTAGTCTTGTAACTAACACTTCTTTGTTTGAACCCAATTAAGTGTTAGCCTTGTTTCGAGTAAAGCAAATACGCATTGTTGTCTTGGTTTAAGATTGCTACTTATCATTACTCCTAAATCTTTCTTATAGTCGGATTTCTCAATAACAGCGTTGATCATCATTCTGATATCTAGTTTCTCTGGTTACATCTCCTAGAGTAAGTACTTTACATTTGTTCATATTAAATTTCATCTGGCATTTTTCAGACCATGCGAAATTTTTTTTAGACCTTCCTGTAGTTTTGCGGAGCCCTCGTCAGTTTTAATTACACTCCTTATTTCAGGTGTCATCAGCAAATTTACTTATGTTGCTGTCTACGCCTATATCTATGTCGTTTATGTATAGGTTGGGCTCAATGGCCGAAAACGACCACAACGAGTTGTGGATGATTTCAAAAGAACCAGAAAGCTAAATTTTGCATCTTCGGTTTTACCCAATAGATACAACCCAACCCAAACCAACCTAACCCAATTTAAACAAACCTAATCAAACTCAACCCAAACAAACGTAACCTAACCTCACCTAAAATTTCGCTTTCTAGTTATTTTCCAAACAACCACAACCAAATACTGAGCCTTGGAGTACTCCACTAGTGATGTTACGTCAATCGGATTTAATGCCACTAATGCTGACTCTTTGTTTCCTGTCTTGTAACCACACCCTAATGCAGTTTTGATCATCTCCAATTCCGTGTACCTTCACTTTATGTATTAGTCTTTCATGGGGACCCTGTCGAAGCTTTGTTAACGTCGAGGTATACCACATCATAATCGTGTCCGTTATCCACTAAATCGAAAACAGTTGAAAAGATTGATAATAGATTTGTTACACATGAACGTCCACTTGTGAAGCCATGCTGGGAATCATTGATTAATTTTTGTTTCTCCAGGTAATTTCGAGTTGAGTTTGAAATTATTGCTTTCAGTAATTTGCCTACAATTGATGTTAAACTAATTGAACAGTAGTTTGAGGATAGTAATCTATCTCTCTTCCTGAAAATCGGAGTCACATTTGCTATCCTCCAAGATTCTGGTACTACACCAGATTTTAATAACATGTTAAACAAGTTTGCTAAGGGCATACTAAGTTCTTCCTTACATTCCTATAATACTCTAGCAAATATCTCGTTGGAACCTGGCGACTTATTAGGTTTTAGTTTATCTCTATGTTTACTAACATCGTTATATCGTTAGTAGTCACTACTATCTCGCTTAATCTATTTTTTTCACTATCTCTGAATAGAGTCGGTGCCTCGGGTATCATGTTTAAATTTTCGGTTGTGAAAACTGATGAAAAATATCTGTTCAGAGTATTGCTCATTTCTCCGTCGTTTTCGGTTAGTTCACCGGTATCTGACTGTATTGGTCCAATCTTGTCTCAAGATTTAGTTTGATAGAGTTGGAAGAATCCCTTGGGGTTTGACTTCGCCCCCCCCTTGCTACCTTCAGTTCATTATTCCTCTTTGCCTTTCTTATCTCGGTCTTAACTCTACTGGCCAATACCTTATAATAATCTCGGAGGTAAACATTTATTATCCTACCAATAGCCTTCCTTTGTCAAATAATATTCTTTAAATAATTATTTATCCATTTGGAGGAATTGTTATTTGATCTGAGTTTTCTGTATGGCATCTTTTGCCTTTGTGCATTAAGTAACTCGTTATTTAAATTGTTATAGAACTCTTCCTCGTATCTCGTGGTCTGGTCACCCTCACCAGTCATATTTTGTTTGGTTATCGTTGTTAGCTCACCAGGTAAAGTCAGGAAACCCTCTGTGGGTACATTGTGTGAGGTCACGTTATTTACCACCTTCCGTGAGGTCATGTAATTCACCCCTAAATATAATAGCCCTTCCCTCAGCTGCCTTTTCAGCCTATCAAAGTTTGTCCTTCTAAAAGCTGGGACTTAAATGGAATTTTCTTTGCGACTGACATTAAGTTCTACTTTGAATCTCATTTCTTTGTGGTCGCCTTTAGCTAGTTCATTCCCTACATCGACATTATTAATGAAGTTTTCTCTGTTTGACAGAAATATATCTAGTATATTATTACCCCGGGTTAGTTCAGCTATATGTTGAACTAGGAAACAGTCCTGACCTGTTCCAAGAAAATCCTTTGATTCTGAGCTACACATAAGAACATAAGAATGGAGGAAACTGCAGCGGGCCTATTGGCCCATACTGGGCAGTCCCGTTTACACCCAACCCCTATTGCTCATATAAGCATTCAACCTATGTTTGAAGCTATTCAGCGTATTCGAGTTAATGATGATATTTGGTAACTTGTTCCATTCATCCACTACTCTGTTTCCAAACCAGTGTTTACCTATTTCACGACTAAATCTAAATTTGTCTAATTTAAAACCATTGTTACGAGTTCGCTCCTGGTTGGATAGTTTGAGTACCTTTGTAATGTCCCCTTTGTTTAGCCCTGACTTCCACTTATACACCTCTATCAGGTCGCCCCTCGCTCTACGTCTCTCGAGGGAGTGCAAATTAAGATGCTTTAACCTGTCTCTATACTCAAGGTTCCTAATGCCCGGGATTAGTCTTGTCATTCTCCTCTGAATTCTTTCCAATGATTCTATATCCATCCTGTAATACGGTGACCAGAACTGAACTGCGTAATCCAGGTGTGGTCTCACAAGCGCAAGATACAGTTTTAGGATGACCTCGCTAGTCTTGTAACTAACACTCCTTTGTATGAACCCAAGTACTTTATTAGCCTTGTTACGAGCAAAAACACATTGTTTACTTGGCTTAAGGTTCCTACTTATCATTACTCCTAAATCTCTCTCGCAGTCGGATTTCTCTATGGCATCGTTGTTCATCTGGTATCTGGTTTCCCTGTTTACATCTCCTATACTGAGTACTTTACATTTGTCCACGTTGAATTTCATCTGCCATTTTTCAGACCATTCGAAAAATTTGTTTAGATCTTCCTGTAGTTTTGCCGAGTCCTCGTCAGATTTAATAACACGTCCTATTTTAGTGTCATCAGCAAATTTACTTATGTTGCTGTCTATGCCGATATCTATGTCGTTTATGTATATAATAAATAATAATGGTCCAAGTACTGAGCCTTGGGGAACTCCACTTGTGACGTTGCTCCAATGGGACTTAGTGCCGTTAATGCTCACTCGCTGTTTCCTGTCCTGTAACCACGCCCTAATCCATTTAAGGATGTTACCTTTGATGCCATGTGCTTCTACCTTTCTAATTAGTCTTTCGTGGGGGACTCTGTCGAAGGCTTTGCTAAAGTCGAGATATACCACATCATAATTGTGCCCCTCGTCCACCGATTCGAAAACTGATGAAAAGAATGTTAATAGATTAGTTAGACAAGAACGTCCGCTTGTGAAGCCATGCTGGGAATCGTTGATCAATCTGTGCTTCTCCAGGTGATTTCGAATAGAGTTTGAAATGATTGCTTCCAGTAATTTGCCTACTATTGATGTTAGACTGATTGGGCGGTAGTTAGAGGATAGTGATCTATCCCCCTTCTTGAAAATCGGTATTACATTCGCTATCCTCCAGGATTCTGGTACTACACCTGTTTTTAAGGACATGTTAAACAACTTTGCTAAGGGCATACTAAGCTCTTCCTTACATTCCTTTAATACTCTGGCAAATATCTCATCGGGACCAGGTGACTTATTAGGCTTTAGTTTGTCTATTTGCTTACTAACATCGTTACTAGTCACTACTATCTCGCTTAATTTGTTTTCTTCACTATCTCTGAATAGAGTCGGTGCCTCGGGTATCATGTTTAAATTTTCAGTGGTGAAAACTGTTGAAAAATATTTATTCAAATTATTGCTCATTTCTCCGTCGTTATCAGTGAGCTCGCCGGTATCTGACCGTATTGGTCCAATCTTTTCTCGTGTTTTAGTTTGATACATTTGGTAGAATCCTTTGGGGTTTGTCTTCGCCTCCCTTGCTATCCTTACCTCATTATTCCTCTTGGCTTTCCTTATCTCGGTTTTAACCCTACTCGCCAATATCTTATAATAATCCTGGAGGTAAATTTCGCCACGCTTTATCCTTCTACCTATAGCCTTCCTTTGGCCAATGATGTTCTTTAAATAATCATTTATCCATTTAGGGTCATTGTTGTCTGATCTGAGTTTTTTGTATGGTATGTTCTGCCTTTGTGCATTAAGTAACTCATTATTTAAATTGTCGTGGAACTCGGCAATCTCAGATCTCGTTATCAGGTCGGAGTCATCTGTCAGGTTCACAGCCAAGCGCGACACCCCCTCTCTCAGCTGCCTCTTTAAACTGTCAAAGTTTGCCCTTCTGAAATCTGGTACTTCAGTGGAATTTTCCTTACGTCTGCCCTGAAAATCTAACTGGAATCTAATTTCTTTGTGATCGCTGTTTGCAAGTTCGTTCCCTACCTCGACATTGCTAATGAGGTTTTCTCTGTTCGACAGAACTAAATCGAGTATATTATTACCCCGTGTGGGTTCGGTTATATGTTAACTTAGGAAACAGTCCTGGATCGTCTCGAGAAAATCCTCTGATTCTGAGTTACCTGTAAGGTCAGTCTAATCTATTTGGCCAAGGTTAAAGTCTCCTACTATACAGACTGATATGTCTGGATGCCCTGCGTATTTCATCCCAAATAAGTTGCTTATTAACCCTCTCGAGATTAGGAGCTCGACCTATATATTACTCCCATGATTAAGTTTTCCCTAACCATCGGTTATTTCTATCCAAATTGTTTCTGTATTCCGTTCAGTTTTTATTTCCTTATTGATTTCACACTTCAAATTATCCCTGACATAGGTTACTACCCCGTCTCCTTTCCTTAACTGCCTATCGGTATGAAATAATTTGTAACCTTTAATTTGGTATTCGACAGGTAAGTCACGTGAGTCTTGCGTTTACAAATTTTTCGGTGAGTGCTATTATATCGATTTTTCGGTACATACCAATGCCCTGATTTCGTCCATTTCATTTCGCATACTTCTACTTTATGTAGTAAGAGATTTAATTTAGTCATAATCTGAGTCTTCTCTCTGTCGCATTTAGGTTTTAACTCTGCCTTATTTAGCTTTATCATCATTCCCAACATGATTTATCTGTAACATTTCGCTTCGTTTACACATGCCCACTGCAGTCTCCTCATGCCCACATGGTCCTCTACAAGTTTAAAGACTTCGACATCTGTTGAACTGCCCTAAAGAGAGAGCCAGCCAGGGTTGCCCCCTCATCCCTAGATAAATGTACCCCATCCCTAGCATAAAGGTCCCTTCTGCCATAGAAATTGTCCCAGTTGTCAATAAATGGGACTGATATTGACTTAAAATATTTGTCAAGATGGCCGTTGACCCTAACTGTCCTTGACAACCATTCATTCCCAACTCCCCCTCTAGGCAGGACACCACATATGATAGGGATCCCTCCCTTCCTCTTAATCCAGGCAATAGCTGCCTTGAACTTATCAAAGAGCTCCTCACTCCTACACCAGCCAATATCATTGCCTCCTGCTTGGTGGCAGATAATGGGTTTGTTCCATTATCAGACATGATATTGTCCATCCTGTCAACTACATTCGTCACCCCAGCTCCTGGCAAACACACTCATCCTATTTCTGTTTTTGGCACAGAACGCTCGATGTAGGTACCTAACCTGAGACTCGCCAACAATTAAGGTTTTCTTACCTTCCTTGTCAGCCTTGCTCGTGACTATATTACCGTCCACTTCGTCTACCAAAGAACTAAAAATGTTAGTACACTTAACTATTCTCGTTTCCTTGTTGTTTGTTTTCACCATCTGTTTGGTCGTTCCACTCCTCACTACTGTCCATTGACCTGTAGTGTCGTTAAATTCCCTGTCTCGTATCTTCCTCCTTCATCCTCACAATCACTTTCTTTAAGATCAAGTTTTCGCCCTTGACCTTCACTAGTCGGCTTTCAAAGAGGCACATAGCTGCTCACAAATAGCACTAGCTATTGCTTTGGCAGTTAATATCTGGGAGCAGAATTGGCCATGACCTTTCCTTTAGTAAGGTCAGCATACAACTGAGCGGTCAGCACACCATCACTCGTTTTTGTCTCAAAACCACCACTACCACTCGCCTCCCTCTCAACACCCCCACTTGCATCCCTCTCATCAACACCACCACCCCTCCCCTCCTTCTCACCCTCTCATCGTCACCACTCACTTCCCTCTCATCACCACCACCACTCGCCTCCCTCTCAACCCCCACTTGCATCCCTCTCATCAACACCACCACCCCTCCCCTCCTTCCCACCCTCTCATCGCCACCACTCACTTCCCTCTCATCACCACCACCACTCGCCTCCCTCTCAACAAACAACCAACTTTAAACACACGTAATCCCAGCAGTTTAGGGAGTAGGAGAGAGCTGCGTGTGTTATGCAAATTATCGGCTCAGATGTGGCAGTGTGTGTACGAGAGTCTCCGTAAAATAGAGGAAATTGTCGTATAAAGGCTGTTTAGCTTCTTATAACGAGAACAAGAAGGATTTTAACATTGGCACGACCTAATGTGACTTGTGTTCCATCCCAGAGCGTCGGGCTGTTGCTCTCTCTCTCTCTCTCTCTCTCTCTCTCTCTCTCTCTCTCTCCTTCCTTTCTGTATCCTTCTTCTTAATGTTTCTTCTCCCCGTTAGCTCTTCCCTCTTCCTTCTAGCTATTCTTTCTCCTTCATTTACTTACTTTTCCTTCTTATTATTTGTTTTTCTTCTAGCCTTCTTTCCCTCTCCTCTTCTCCCCCTCTCTTCCATCATCTCTCCCTCTCTCTTTCCTTCTCACCCTACCTTCCTTCCTCCTTCCCTCTCTCCCTGTCACATTTCTTCCTTCCCTCCCTCCCTCCCCCAACACAGGTGTCTGGCTACATACAGCTCCGGGTGTCACCATCACTCGCGGCCAAGATCTTATAAATCTGAACATTTGGAGGAAATTTTGGGTCTAAATTTTCATTGTTGTGTCGCTGTCTCCTCCGTCTTGGTGCTGGGCCGTGGTGCTGCTCCCGACCACTCGAGCGAAAACTGGCAATTTTCAGTCGTAACGTGGAGTGAAATTGGTAATGTCAGTACAATCACCCAATTTTGGTGGGGGTTTATAGCGCCTCGCCTAAAGCAGCGAGTGACGCAATCTGAAGTGTGTCCAGATTATTTCGTCCAAATGGTTTTATGGTGTACTTAGGTTTATGCACTGTATTGTTATTTTTTTAATCATGTTATGTAGGTGAAGGGATGTGGTGTATTATAGTCTGTTGTTTGACGTAGACGATTTGTTTTTTGTAATTAGTAAACCAATATACTCTTTAAACAACAATAACAACAAGATGGTGATTATGGTAGACAGATAGTCACCTTATCCTCCGTGGTAAAAGCGGAAGGAACACATTACTAAAAGCAGCTGGTGGTCATACACATTAAAACGTTCACTAGAGACAAAAGAACGTGTGGTTGTATCGGACGACAATGTTATTAATCACAATCATTACAAAGACAGTGAAAGAAATGATGTAAAGTCTGTCTTAAACAAGATAACTAGAGCTTCGGGCCTGACCAGGTTGAGGGGCAGAGGTAGGGAAGGAAGTGCGGGAGGTCTGAATCATGGGTCTTGGGGTAGGGTGAGGGGGGCTAGGTCATGGGTCGGGGGTCTTGAATCTTGGGATGGGGTGAGAGAGGGCTAAGGTCATGGTTCTGGGCTCTTGGGTCTTGGGATTAGGTAAAGAGAGCTGGGTCGGCAGACTTGAGTCTTAGGATTTTTTTTTTTTTATTGGGCTCCCCCCTACATCCTTGTGTAATGTGAAGCGCAGAAGCGTCTACAGCGCCCAACAGGGAAGCATGCTAAGTTCATGCTTGCCTTTATGTCTCATGAGTTAAGGGCGTAGAAGCCTGAAGAGTCAATGGTTTTATGTCATCAAGTTATTGGAAGCTCCAACAACTTTCCCTGAATACTAATTCGCAACTTTCGACTTACACCAGGTACCTACTTTGCTGCTAGGTGAACAGGGACTAATGGGGGCTAGGAAGTAAGTCCAAACAACTTCCACCGGCCCGGGAATTGAACTCGTGACATCTCGCTTGCGAGGCAAAAACGGTACCGCTTCTACCACCGATCCCCCGAGTCTTAGGATGGGGTGAGGGATGGCTGGGTCAGACAGGGGTCAGGGGATGGGGTGAGGGATGGCTGGGTTAGAGGTCATGGGCCAGGTCATAGGTCAGAAATCATGGGTCATGCACCACGGGTCAGGAGAAATGACGATGGATCATGGGCCACGGGTCAGGAGTAATGACGACGGGTCCTGGGCCACGGGTTAGGAGTCATGGGCCACGGGTCACGGGTCAGGGCCAGGGGATGGATGCCTCAGGGAGAATGTAAACTATTAATTTTAGGTCAACAACTTTAAGAAAGACTTGACACTGAAATACTGAGGCCAAACTTTGGTCGTCCTGGGCGTGTATAGTGGGCGGGTGTGATGCCTGTATAGTGGGCGGGTGTGATGCCTGCATAGTGGGCGGGTGTGATACCTGGATAGTGGGCGGATGTGATGCCTTGATAGTGGGCGGATGTGATGCCTGGATAGTGGGCGTTGTGATCCTGGATAGTGGTGTGATGCCTGTATAGTGGGCGGGTGTGATCCCCTGGATAGTGGGCGGATGTGATGCCTTGATAGTGGGCGGATGTGATGTCTGGCTGAGTGGGCGGATGTGATGCCTGGATAGTGGGCGGGTGTGATACTTGGATAGTGGGTGGGTGTGATACCTGGATAGTGGGCGGGTGTTATGTCTGAATAGTGGGCTGGTGTGTTGCCTGGATAGTGGGCGGGTGTGATACCTGGATAGTGGGCGGGTGTTATGCCTGGATGGTGGGCTGGTGTGATGCCTGGATAGTGTGCGAGTGTGATACCTGGATAGTGGGCGGGTGTGATACCTGGATAGTGGCGGGTGTGATACCTGAATAGTGGGCAGGTGTTATGCTTGGATAGTGGGCTGGTGTGATGCCTGGATAGTGGGCGGGTGTGATACCTGGATGGTGGCGGGTGTGATACCTGGATAGTGGGTGGTGTGATGCCTGGATAGTGGGCGGGTGTGATACCTGCATAGTGGGCGGGTGTGATACCTGGATGGTGGGCGGGTGTGATACCTGGATAGTGGGCAGGTGTGAATACCTGGATAGTGGGCGGGTGTGATGCCTGGATAGTGGGCTGGTGTTATGCTGGATGGTGGGCGGGTGGATGCGCGGTGTGATGCCTGGATAGTGGGCGGGTGTGATTCCTGGATAGTGGGCGGATGTGATGCCTTGATAGTGGGCGGATGTGATGTCTGGATAGTGGGCGGATGTGATGCCTGGATAGTGGGCGGGTGTGATGTCTGGATAGTGGGCGGATGTGATGCTGTGATATTGGGCGGATGTGATGCCTGGATAATGGGCGGGAGTGATGCCTGGATAGTGGGCGGGTCGCTGAAAGTCCCATTTTGGAAGAGGGGAGAGTAAGAATTAAGGACGATTCTTGCCATAGTGATGATAGTCGAGCTTTATGTAGCTCGAGTACCCTGTAGTTGTGAGTTGTGGTCACGGAGTGTTATGAGACGGGTAATGGTTATTAGTCCAGGTGTAACGTGTCATTAACCTGAGATAATGACTGGTTAATGTTGACACAGTGACGGTCAGGTAGCAGGTGAGTCAGAAGTCATGACACAGGACCATCTACCTGAAGGAGAAGAAGAGACCATTTTCTTGTTGACTCACTGACTCACGAGGTCACGATGGTCCACTTATTGACTCACGAGGTCACGCTGGTCCACCTCTTGATTCACTATATTGCAGCCTCACCAGCAGGTCACCACACCTGTCCTGCTCCCTCACCACCCAGGTCACCACACCGGTCCTGTTTCTTCATCATTCGGGTCACCACACCAGTCCTGCTTCCTCACCCCCCAAATCACCACACGTGACCTACTGCCTCACCACCCAGGTAACCACACTGCACTACACAGGTCACCACACCTGCTGCCTCACTAACCACACCTGTCCTGCTTTCTCACTACTGGTCACCACCTGTCCTGCTCCCTGTCACTACTGCCTCACAGGTCACCACACCTGTCACCACTGTCCTGCCTGTCACTCACCCACCTCCACATCTGTCCTGCCCTCACCACAGGTCTGTCCTGCTCACTACACCTGTCCTGCTCCCTCACCACCCAGGTCACCACACCTGTCCTGCTCCCTCACCACCCAGGTCACCACACCTGTCCTGCTCCCTCACACACCTCACACAGGTCACCACACCTGTCCTGCTCCCTCACCACCCAGTCACCACACCTGTCACCACCCACCACACCTGTCCTGCTACCTCACCCTCACCACATCTGTCACCACACCTGTCCTGCTCCCTCTGCCCAGGTCACCACACCTGTCCTGCTCCTCACCACACTCACCACCCAGGTCACCACACCTGTCCTGCTCCCTCACCACCCAGGTCACCACATCTGTCCTGCTCCCTCACCACCCAGGTCACCACACCTGTCCTGCTCCCTCACCACCCAGGTCACCACATCTGTCCTGCTCCCTCACCACCCAGGTCACCACACCTGTCCTGCTCCCTCACCACTCAGGTCATCATCACCCAAAGCTTCATCATGTCATGTTTTACAATACTGTCATAAAGCGGCCGACACATAACTGTCTCTCTTCCATCCCTCGTCCACTCGTTTGTATTATCCTCTTTCAGTATAATTCCCTCAGTATTTCAGTGACATTTCAGCGCAGTAACGGAGTGACGTCTGAACTTTCGATTGCTCACGAGATTCTTCTAATATTATTTAAAGACAGTACCAACATGCAATTCTGCTCGGGACCATCCTCAACGCTTTTGAAAAAAAATATAAAAAATATCAAACTGGGGAAGAGGGGTGACCTTTGTGTTACCTGAATTAAAAAAAAAATAGGACCTTTATGGCACACATTCTTATAAAATACAGCAAGAATGTCTGGCTGAAGTGGATTTACTAAAGAACTAACGCAACACGCGTTAGTAATGCAACAAAAACTGGGAGTTCCTGCTGGTAAAACGACGGAATATTTTGTCCAGCTTGGCAAGAGCAACAGACAAAATCTTTTTAGAATTTCTGAATTGGATCCAGAGTCAGCGGGTCTGGTTGTAGTCTGTTTCCACACGGTTGTCATCCCATCTCATTTACAGAGAGCAAGTCTAGATCAGCTTAGTGTGCTCGACTCGGACCATTGCTCGGAACGGGATCGCATAATGTGATAGGGCAGTGCATTGCTCGATGGAGGCGAAGCTTGTGGTGATGCTCCTTGACACGCACGCAATAAGTCGACAGTAGCTACGAAGTGATCATGTACCAAATTGTAGTCTGGACAAGAAAGCTCTTTTCTACCATCAATCTCTTCCTGAGATCGTCATCACCTGAGCACAACAAGAATCACGAGGTTAGATGACGTCAACAGATCTGTTTTCGTGTTTGGTGAAGGGTGATGAGGTAACCCAATCAGCTGGAGCAAGATGAACTCTATAAAGAGTCCAGGACAAGAGTACTAATCTTGAATTGGCATTTATATATTTATAATACTTACCTGTCTGGCGCAATTCGTAGATTTGGGGGTGGGGATTTGACTCACAGAACAATCCCAGACAGACATGAGTCAGTGACGGTACTTTGATGACAACATTTCTCTTCTATTGCCAGAAGCTCTTCTCTTACCATGAATTATATTATTCTGTGGGATGTTTGATATTACATATTCGTAAAGAAATCTTACATTTGTTTTGTTGTCTGACAACTTTTGGAACTCGATTCAATAGACTGAAAAAGACGCAATTTATTACATCCCTTAAATCTTACACTTATTTTTTTACCAAGCAACTCCTGCATTCTTCTCTTTTGATTGTCATTTGGTACTGCATAGTTTGGTTGGTCGTCCCTATAGAGCACCCACACCCCATCAGCACTCAAACAAAATTATTACCATGCAAGTGACTAACACTGGCGCAGGTACAGATACATTATGGAGCAGTGCAAGCGTAACAGAGACGTGACCGATCCCCCAAACGGCTAACAGGCCTATCAGTGGCAAAAGAGGATAAATTGTATAATTAAGTAGAGTAAAAAGAGGTGATACCTGTACCACTAGACGACCCGACCGTGATGTATTCATGAGCTGATATCTGGAAGTATTGACACACATCCATCGTCTGTCACTAGTGGATCATTACTCGTCAGTGACTAATTTAATGTTGATCAGCTGTAGTGAACCTTGTCATCATTAGGCTTGATGTCACCATACCAAGTTGTAACAAAGGTGTTTCACAAAGAGAAAAAACTACTCTTGTCACTACGTACTCCAGTCATTACGGCAGTGTTCAAAACTTAATACCGAACATCCACAGCTAACACGCCCGTCCTTCTTGTGGTCTCTCCATTTTCTCAGAGCTGACACATTAAATTATTATGGATGCCCCTCGAGATCGAGGATGGTTGTCAGGCCCAGAGTTATCGAGTTGCATGACCCAGTGTCAAGGAATAGTGCGAGAAGACCGGACAACTCGTTAACAGCAGTGGCTAACCATTACCCCGGAACACGATCCGCTGGGTAGACAGAGGCAAATGGCGTAAAGAAATTTGCCCATAGTTTCACCCTGCCCAGGGATCGAACCCGGGTCCACTCGCTTGCGAGGCGAGCATGCTAACCATTACACCACATGTCGCTATTAACTCCGGGTGTTAAGCCCTACATGAGCCAGTCCGGACGTGACAGTTCCTCTACAGTGTGGGTCATAAGCCTCGCTGTGTGGGCTGGTAGAGCCGCTAGTAAGAACATATCCACTCACTGAAATTACTGTCCGGAGGTTGAAATAAATATTAGTATATTCCTGCAGTGATCCGTGGATGAAGTGGACAGTGTAAGAAAAAATTTTAAAATTGCATTTATTGCATAAAGTTTTGTTGGAGTTTAAGCTGGAGATAATGATTCAACCTCCTATGTGTTACACCCAGGTCGTACCCCTAATGTGTCACAACCAGGATACAGCCCCTGTGTGATACATCCTGGATACAGCTTATGTGTGTTACATACGAGGGTGGTGCGTGGTAATAGTGTGGTGACGGGGCTGAGGTAGAGGTATGGTGATGTGCATCAGGTTATCTTGATGAGGCCATCAGTCACCAGGGTGTGGAGGGAAGTGTTAGGTAACGTTAACAGTGACCCCGGAGGTGAGGGTCACCAGGCTCGGGGGAGATGCTACTGCCACGTACTGTGTGTATTAGTGTTCATTACCAGGTTACCTGCCGTCCACCCCACACACTGAGTGATCACACTGATTACCTTACACCTGAGGCCCGGGTACTGCTACTGCTTATTGTGTTGCAGGTACACCAGGGTGTTGTACCAGGTTATGGTAGGTACACCAGGGTGTTGTGCCAGGGTATGGTGGGTACACCAGGGTGTTGTAGGGTTCACCAGGGTGTTGTACCAGGATATGGTGGGTACACCAGGGTGTTGTAGGGTTCACCAGGGTGTTGTACCAGGATATGGTGGCTACACCAGGGTGTTGTACTAGAATATGGTAGGTGCGTCAGGGTGTTGTGCCAGGGTATAGTAGGTACACCAAGGTGATGTAGGGTACACCCGAGTGTTGTACTAGAGTATGGTAGGTACATCAGGGTGTTGTGCCAGGGTATGGTAGGTACACCAGGGTGTTGAAGGGTGTTGTACTAGAGAATGGTTGGAACACCAGGGTGTTGTATGTAAAGGATCTCAAAAAGTATCTGTCCACACTGTGTGAAACATTATGAGACCACGGATGGTAGATAGTAGCACATGTAGTATAACTTTAGTAAAACAATGTGTATTAATTTCGGCGTAATTAATATAATGTTCGGTTACCAAATGTTGTAGGATCAGTAGGCCACAGAGCCACACATACCAACCCTCCCGAGACATCATGAGTTGCCTGTAGCATTTCGGAAGTCATTAGACCCATCCTGGCAGATCCTTTTTTCAGATACTGTTCACTCATGATGACGAAAAATTATAGCAAGCGCCATGGGAGAGAGACGCGGGTCATTTAAGTGACAAAACACACTGGAGGTCACAGCCACAGTTGAGGTTACAGCCATAGTGGAGGTCACAACCACAGTGGAGGTCACAGCCACAGTGGAGGTCACAACCACGGAGGAGGTCAGAGCCTCGGTGGAGGTCACAACCACGGAGGTCACAGACACGATGGAAGTCACAGCCACGTTGGAGGTCACAACCATAGTGGAGGTCACATACACGGTGGAGGTCACAGCCACAGTGGAGGTCACAGCCACAGTGGAGGTCGCCGCCATGGTAGAGGCAGGAGAGATGCCTCGCTCCCTCACATTGTTCACAAGATATTAATGGTCTCTCTGTTCAGGTCTCAACCCATTTTTTCAGGTCATGCTAATGGAGGGTCGGTGTAGACCTGGCCAGAGCGACGATGACTTTAATGAAGTAACTTTGTCCGTCAGCCGCCACCTGCCACACCAAGCCCAGTGTTCTTAAATGAGTGACATAGATTGGGCAGGTGTGTAGTGTTGTTGTTTTTTTCATATGAACTGTCTCTGTTTTTATTCTCGTACAGTCAATGTGTGTGTTAGTGTGTGTGTGTGTGTGTGTGTGTGTGTGTGTGTATGTGTATCCACGAATTGTATGTAAACCAATAGTTGTATGTCTGTGATCATCAGTTCACAAAGTCAACTCCACAAGTAATATATGAACAGGTTATGTACAGAAGATAAAAATGGATCTTATCAGGTTGTGTCAGTGACTGGTAGGTTCTTAGCGTCTACACGAGCGACCAGCAGCGTTCAGGGTTAAAAACATCGCTACATGAAGTCTGATGTTGATTTCAGGTGGAGAGGATCACTCGAGCTTGTATACGAGGTTAAATATTATCACTAACATGAGTTTAAACCATGTTAGGCCTCAGCTTCACGATACGGTATGACACTTTCTAATAATTGTTCTCTCTCTCTCTCTCTCTCTCTCTCTCTCTCTCTCTCTCTCTCTCTCTCTCTCTCTCTCTCTCTCATTTATCGTTGTGAAGTATCATAATATCAAAGCCTTAGAGCGCCATTCACCTGAGTGTTAAACAGTTCACCAAATCCACACACAATAATATTACTTCTTAAGTCTTTCTTAGCCATAGAAACATTATTCCTCAGAGTATTTCAAAGAGATTTCCTTACCTTATACTTTTAGTTTTACAGTACATGATGATAACAGCAGGGTGTTGCAGATTACTGGGGAACATTTATTAGAATTAAAAGTGAAATTATAGCCAGCACAGCACGTCTAAGGTATCGCGACCTCTCCCTCCTGAACACCTGAACAGAACTTGGTCAGTAGAGGAAACAAACAACAGCATTACCACAGGTGTGTCTTATACGTAGTTACTATTTTACCTGTACCTCTAACATATACAGCACTAGCATATTATCACCGAAAGCGACCTAACTTCAGCACATATCTGTTAAGTGCTCCTAATCAGTTTAACATCAATTGTAGGCAAATTGGTGGAAGCAATAATTTCAGACTATTCGAAATCACCTGGAGAAGCACAAGTTGATCAATGATTCCCAACACGGCTTCACAAGTTGGCGTTCATGTCTGACATATCTGTTAACATTCTTTTCAACTGTTTTCGAATCAGTGCATGACGGACACGATTATGATGTGGTATACCTCGACTTAAGCAAAGCTTTCGACAGAGTACCCCACGAAAGATTAATACGAAAAGTGGAGGCTCGTGGAATTGGAGATGTTCTAAAATGGATTAGGGTGTGGTTACAGGACAGGAAACATCGAGTAAGCATTAACGGCACTAAATCCGATTAGGGTAACGTTACTAGTGGAGTAACCCCAAGGCTCAATACTTGGACCATTATTATTCATTATATACATAAACGACATAGATATAGGCGAAGACAGCAACGTAAGTAAATTTGCTGACGACACTAAAATAGGTCGTGTAATTAAATCTGACGAGGATTCCGCAAATCTAGAGGAAGATCTAAACAAATTTTTCGCCTGGTCTGAAAAATGGCAGATGAAATTTAATGTGGACAGATGTAAAGTACTTTATCTAGGAGATGTAAATAGAGAAAACAGATACCAGATGAACAACGTTATTATAGAAAAATCCAACTGACAAAGATTTAGGAGTAATGTTAAGTAGGAATCTTAAACTAAGATAACAATACGTATTTGCTCGAAACAAGGCTAACAAAGTACTTGGGTTCATACAGTGGAGTGTTAGTTACAAGACTAGCGAGGTTATCCTAAAACTATCTCTTGTGCTTGTGAGACCTCACTTGGATTACGCGGTTCAGTTTTGGTTACCGTACTACAGAATGGATATAGAATCCCTAGAAAACATTCAGAGCAGAGTGACAAGACTAATCCCGGGCATTAGGAACCTTGAGTACAGAGACAGATTAAAGTATCTTAATTTGCACTCCCAAGAGAGACGTAGAGTGAGGGGCGATATGATAGAGGTGTAGAAATGGAAGTCAGGGTTAAACAAATGTGACATAACAAAGGTACTCAAATTATCCAATCAGGAGCGAATTCGTAGCAATGGTTTTAAATTAGACAAACTTAACTTTGGGCGCGAGATAGGTAAAAATTTATTTGGAAATAGAGTACTGTAGTGGATGAGTGCAATAAGTTACCGAACTTCAACAATAACTCGAACACGCTGGGTAGTTTCAAATATAGGCTGGACGGATATAATGAGCGATAGGGGTTGGGTGTAAACAGGGCTGCCTAGTATGGGCCAATAGGTTCGCTTCAGTTACCTCCATTCTTATGTTCTTATCACAGAAAATCATTGTTTAGTTCTCCTCCACAAGAATAATTTATCCATTACTATTTGAATGAGAAAATTATTTGAATTATATCGGATTAATTTGTCTGGGGAAAACATTATTCGGTAAGAGTCTTATGGGGAGGAAATTATGTACGGGCTTAGGTGGTGAGAGAGAGAGAGAGTATTATTGTGGATTATTTTTTATCAGTGAAAGGAATTATTTGTGATTAATTATAGTGCCGGGGAATAAAATTAGGATTCTTTAAAAGGGTTTATGAAAATGACTGTGGTGCGTAAATTTATGAAAAGGAAACCGAGTTAATGGAAATTGAGTTCTCCTTCCCATACCCCTAGCCCCTCATAATTTCTCCCTCATCCTTCTTCCTTCATTACTCCTTACTCATACTCTCTCATGATCTCATTCTTCATCCCTCGCTCATCCTCCTTCCTTACTCCTACTACTTAATCCTTCCTCACTCGTCCCTCCTTCATTATTCCTCTCTCACCCTTCACTCCCACACCCCTCTCCCCACACCCCTCCTTCCACACTCCTCCATCACCCCTCCTTCCACACCCCTCCTTCATCACCCCTCCTTCCACACCCCTTCTCCTTCACCCCTCCTTCCACACCACTTCTCGACCGCCCTTCTCTCTCACCCCACCCCAGTTGCCAGTGTAATTCAGTATGCCAGTAAAGAATAAAAACTTTGAATATAAAATTTGTCGTTTTCATATATAACAATTTCGTTTTTTTTTTCCCAATAAATAGATTTATATGAAAATTAGATATACGTATTGTCAAACCATGAATATAAAGTGCAATTACATTTTCTAACTTTGGATTAAAAACAAGTAAGGTAGGTACCAGGTATAACGATCCACAGGTGTATAACGATCCACAGGTGTATAACGATCCACAGGTGTATAACTAGTGTCGAGCGGCAGGTGACCCAGGTGCATTGTCTTCACCTTTGGTTCAATGGTGTTTAGTAAGTTGTGTTAATCCCATAAGAAATATTGAAAGTGAAGCATTTTATTGGTTTATTGTTGTTTTTTGTGCGTGTGTGTGTGTGTGTGTGCGTGCCTGGTGTGTGTGCGTGCGTGCCTGGTGTGTGTGTGTGTGTGTGTGTGGCTGGCTGCCCTGCATACTGTGGCGTTAGTGTGTCTTATCGTCTTTCTCGCCACGTTCATCTTCGTTAGGTCGAATGTGCCATCACCAATAAAATTCGTTTGTCATCTTCTTTCATCATCGCCATCCTCTTCATTAAGCCAATATTCATTATTTTTATTAATATCCACCATATCCATCATCATCATCATCATCATCATCATTATCATGTCGCCGTCCTTGACTACACCTTTACGTCATTTTGCCACTAATGTCATATTAACGTTTATTATTTACCTTGGCATCATTAAAGCGTTACCATCACTCCCACTTCCACCGTTTTCACACCACTATCATGGCTCTCATCGTCATTTATCACCATCATCCTTTACACCATTACTTTCGTAACCATTATGATCATCACTATTCTCACAATCAGTGTCATCACCATCATTACCAACATCTGCATCACACCATCATCGACTCTACACCACCACACTATCAGTATCCCATCGTTAACACCACACCATCACCCACACCATACCATTACCCTCCACCATCAACACCACACCATCACCCCCACCAACAACACCACACTATCACCCCCTACCATCACCCCCACACCATCACCCCACACCATCACCCCCACCATCAACACCACACTACTCACCCCCACCATCAACACCACAACACCCCCACCACACCCACACCATCACCCCAGTACACCATCACCCACACCATCACCCCACCACCCCACACCATCACCCCCACCACCATCACCCCACCCACCAACACCACACTATCAAATTTCTCACCATCAACAGCACACCATCACCCCACCATCACCCACACCACACATCTCCACCCATCAACACCACACCATCACCCCCACCATCACCCCTACACCATCACCCCCACACCATCACCTCCCCACACCATCACCCCACACCATCACCCCACCACCACACTATCACCCCCACCATCAACACCACACCATCACCCCCACCCATCAACACCACACCATCACCCCCTACCATCAACACCACACCATCACCCCCACCATCAACACCACACTATCACCCCTACCATCAACACACCCAACACCCCCACCATCAACACCACACCATCACCCCACCATCAACACCACACCACCCCACACCACTCACCCCCACCATCAACACCACCAAACCATCACCCCTACCATCAACACCACACCATCACCCCCACTCATCAACACCACACCATCACCCCTACCATCAACACCACACACCATCACCCCCACCATCAACACCCACACCATCACCCCTACCATCAACACCACACCATCACCCCACCATCAACACCACACCATCACCCCACCATCAACACACCATCACCCCACCATCAACACCACACCATCATCCCCACCATCAACACCACCATCACCCCACCATCAACACCACACCATCACCCCCTACCATCCACACCACACCATCAGCACCATTAATCATCACCCCCTCACACCATCACCCCACCATCAACACCCACACCAACACCACACCACATCAACACCACACCATCAATACCTCACACCATCAACACCACACCATCAACACCACACCATCAACACCACACCATCACCCCCACCATCAACACCACACCATCAGCACCACACCATCAACACCCCATTATCAGCGTCATCAGCCAGGGGTTTCGGCAGGTTGGTCCACCATCTCGGCCGCCAACAAAGACTCAGTGTTTGGTCAGCAAGACACTGTTTGCTGGTCACCACAATAAAAGTCGACCTCTATTATCATAACTCGAATGGATTGTCTATGTCCCCTGTTTCCTCCTCCTCCTCCCACCTACCACACTCTTTCTCTGGCTGTTCAGATACAGAGGACAGACGGCGATATAGAGGAAACGGATGGTGGGAAAGAAGGAACAAATGGTGTATATTAAGGAATAAACAGATAAATATGTATAGATAAATTTGATTGGTATAAGATAATGGATTCACTGATAAAGGAAACGGAATTTATTATAGTTAAGATAAGAGAGAAATGAAGGTTGAGAAAGTATTTAATGAACTAATTTTCCAAGAAAAGTAGAGAAGGTTAAAAGGAGACAGGAGAGGAAGGTAGAAGAGGGGGTGCGACAGCTGGGTGATGCAACTCCAGCTGAGGAGGACATAAACAGGTATTTATGTAACTAAAACAGATGACAATACAGTTTATGTAAAGATAAAATCAAAGAGCGTGTAGTGTATTCTATCATCCTAGGGGGAAATGATGCGGCAAGGCAAGCGTTGAGGGCTTGATTCTTAGCCGCGGGTAAAGGGTTACATCCTCCCTTTGGCAAGATGTTAGTTCACCTCTCTAAGCCACATTTTCGTGGAGTTAAGACGAAGTACGCTAGTGCGAGCCTAGGGGCTTAATTATCTACCATTTGCCCAAGAAATGAATGTTAATCCAGACCTCAAAGATGCCAAAAGTCAGCTTTTTGAAGTGTGGCAGATTGTACGAGGATGGAAACACAGAAAAAAAGCAAAGTATTCCACAGTTTAGCTGTGTGAGGAAAGAATGATGTATTACAACAGGTTATTCTAGTGTGACCGACAGCCACACAGAAACGGTGGGCACCGCGGGCAAGACGAGTGTTACGAGCCCACGGCCTTGCCGGTGATACACAGGATGCCAAATCCACCGAACATCGCCCGTTAAAGTACAGTCACTCATAAAAGAAACGGGTCCCCCTGGGCGAGAGGTCTTGTAACTGGTGGCAGTTCAGTACTGGTAACAATGTATACTCGGTAAAAAAAAGTATCTTTACAAAAATTCTTGTGCGAAACAAAATGACTCCACGGTTGAAGGTTTTAGATAAAGGCTCAGGAGGCATACTGTTATTCACCAATTATATTGCAACGAACTAATTTTATATTTTGAAGGAAATAACTAAATTAGGCCTACCATATTAGATAGGAAATGTCTCATAATCACGCCTACCAATCATAGCAAAACAACAGGATTGTTCATTTCTAAATTTATCGGACTCCTCTTGAAAGATACTTTTATTTTTTTTAATAGAGAACAGGGACACTCCCCTTCACTAGTGCATTTACAGGGGCTCGTCATATAAACATTCCACAAATCATTATTTTTGAGATATTTGTTTTAATATTGCTTTAATTTAATTAAAAAATATATTTACCATTGAGAGTTTCCTTCTGTCGAATGTAAACAAACTCAGCACTGCCACACTGCACAAAACCTGACGAGCCCTGTAAACTACTGTACCTGCCGTAGGGGTCGGGGTAGGTGGTGGATAACTGCCTTCCGCACGAACCACTTCCTCGGGTCGTCTCGTTTCAAGAACAACTCATTCGAAGTGACTACAACACCATAATTATGTTACCTTTACGCATTATATTCTAAGATCCCAATATCATTACTAAATTGACCTTATTCATCGCCTTATACCTAAAATTTATATCCAAACTAAACTTATTCTGAAAAAAAGTTTTTTCATATATATAGTGCAGTCAAATTAGCATGAAAACTGGCAAATAGTGTAAAAAATGTATAAAAAGATGAAATTTTGCATACATACTCCTGAAGGCTATAGCAATAAAGATCAAAAAAGTTTCCCTAAGAGCAGCATCCCCCAAAGGGGGGTTCTGACTATTTTTCGCAGTTGTGTGCTGAACGGTGCATCGGACGATAAAACTGCATAGAGACAAAATTTGGGGAAACAAAAATTTGAACAAGATTGTACCTATATGCATTTTTCTCGTAGAAGTTAGGTTTTGTGAAATACACGTCTGAAGTGGAGGCGGGCGTTTAGCATGCAGCGAGAAATTTGCTTCTGCCGCTCAGTTTATGGCAAATAACTCACAAACGCCTAATTATTCATTAAAAATGTAAATAGTTGAAATTGTATAGCAGTGAATTCTCTATTGCGTTAAATACAAACCATATTTCTGTAAAAAAAATTTAAGCTTTTCCTGATTCATTCATTTGTTTTATTTTCCAGGTATCACTTAGAATATTTTTGAGTCAAGTGAAACTACTAGTCCTGCAGTCAGTATGGCGTACGCAAGATTGTTTTTATTGTGATAAAAGTTTAGCAGATGGAGAAACAGTGGTTGTGAAGGATGGTTGGAGAACTTAAGGCGTGTAAGTCAAATCAGAAAAGACGGCCCTTTTGAAAAAAATAAAAGTGAACACAATTAAAATGCAGTGTACATTGTGATCAGCAGATCAATTTGATTTCAAAAGGAATTGTTTGTTTTGTGGTGAAAAATGTGACATTTCTGCGGAAAAGAAAAACCTGCAGAGAAACGGCAAGTAATGTGCGAGGTTCGTATGTTGACTGTGAAAGATAAACTACTGAAGGATATAGGACAAAGGAACGACGAGTGGGATGAGAAAGTATCAAGACGAGTAAACAGCATGATGTGTCTTGTAGCAGAAGGAGCGCGACATCATGGAAAACGCTACTCGAAATTTACGTGCAACCGACCATCAAATCTAAAAAGAGGACGTCCACAGGATGATGACGTGGCTTCTGCTTTCAAAAAGCTGTGTTCCTTTATTGATGACTGAGGGATGCCAGTTTTCTTGACATGATTTGTTGAAGAAAGTTGAAGAACTCTTAACAGAAGGCTCACCGGTGACTAAAAAAACACTGGAAACAAAATTAGCAAACGCATACGGGGATGGGGGTCATGGTTGCACAATTGAACAAAAGACCACCATTTGCTTGTTTCCGTGACTCCGGAATTAAACTTATCAATTCCTGGTAAAGAGAAAGCAAGACTAATGAGAAAGATGAGTGCTTAAGAATTGTCGGAGCTGCAGCAACTATAGTTCGAGAGGATATTAGAACAACTGCTTATAACACAATGGATTACCCGGGTATTACAAACTTTGACACGTTAAGTTATGGGGGGGGGGGGGATGAACGAAGTAGTTGGCAGCTACCAAACAGGGAGGTACTACCGCCTGGGAAGATAATGGAAGCATAATGTGTTGTCTAATGGTAGACCCTGCTGCCATATGCATCACAAAATTTTTGACTAAGTCTCAGGTTGCTGATCTGACTTTCTGCCTCATTTACAAACAATTGCAGGGTCTCAATTATTCTCTTACTTTGGCAACACAACATACATATATCATTTCTCACTCTTGATATTTTATTTTTATTTTTGTATTTGTTTATGGCTTATTATTATTATTATTATTATTATTATTATTATTATTATTATTATTATTATTATTATTATTATTATTATTATTATTATTATTATTATTATTATTATTATTATTATTATCATTATCATTATCATTATCATTGTCGTTGTCGTTGTTGTTGTTGTTGTTGTTGTTGTTGTAGTATTTTTGCCCCCCTATGCCTTGATGTGGGTCATTAAAAATGACCTGTGCCTGGGTGGGCTAATGCCCGTAAAAAAAAAATGTATGAGGGGTGAAAGTCGAGGAGGTGAATGGGAGGTGGAGGATAACATGAATGAAAGGGAAGAAGAGAGGTGTGTGATGGGAAAGTGTTATGAGAAGAGAGGGAAGGTTGAGTATTGGAGGAGTGTGTCATGGGTGCAGGGATATGTCATGGGTGGAGGGGTGTATCATGGGTGGAGGGATATATCATGGGTGGAGGGGTATGTCATAGGTGGAGGGGTGTGTCCTAGGTGGAGGAATGTGTCATGGGTGGAGGGGTGTGTCATGGGTACAGGGTGTGTAGTATGAGTGTCAATAGAGACCTACAGTATAATTTACCTAGTCATCACCATCAACAGATACCTGTGGCTTATCTGGGCATATATCACCATCAACAGGTAACTATGACTAATCTGGTCATCTTTTGCTATCAACAGGTAACAGTAATTTACCTGGTTTTATCATTCAACAGGTAGGATTGCCAATATTGATGTTGGTAAGTCGTTACTATTGTAGGTGTAAAATATAAGCATGTCCATCATTGTTAACGAGACCAACATGGTATGATCATTCAATACTGAAGTCCTTTCGAACTATATCCGCGTGTTCAGAAGGTAACCTACACCTTTCAAATGGTATCTTCGCCTTTTGAGTGCTACTAGCAATACCTTCCGAACGGTACAGAAATATGGTTTTCTTATATCGTAATAGAGAATTTTATGCTCTACAATTTCAACTACTGTATGTACATTTTTAATGAAAAATTAGGCATTTATGTGTTACTTGCCAAAACTGAGCGCCAGATGCAAATTTCTCGCTGCATGCTAAAAGTCTCCTCCCAATGTGCATTCCGCAAAAACTGTAACTTCTGCGGGAAAAATGCATATAGACAATCTTGTTCAAAATTGTATTTAAATTTTTTTTCTCTGTGCATTTTTTTTCTTTCGATGCACCGTTTGGCACAAAGCTGCGAAAAAATAGTCGGAATTGGGGGTCAAAAAGGGGGGATGCCTTCAGGAGTATGTAGGCAAAATTTAATCTTTTTACATTTTTTTCCACCAAAAATCCTAATTTGACTGGACTAAAACTTATTCGACCATGGTTTGAATGAGTTTTAGGGAGAGGCCTTTCCTAGTCGCTGAGAAGGGCAAAAATGTCCCTGGAGGCAGTATGGTCTCAAATATCGCGAGGTAAGGATACCCTGTATGTTATTCATATAAGTTTAGTCACATTATAAACTTACGTGGTCGTATACAGACTTAATAACCTTTTGGTGCCCGAATGACTACTGCAAAGTCACATGTATGTCGGAAAGTAGCTAAATATTTGTACGATAGTTATTGCAGAGCGATTCTACCTGGAGGAAGACTCCAACAGAGAGCACAGGGGGCTAAGGGAGGTGTTGATAGGCCCGAAATTATCAGCAAACATAATTATGGGGTGTATCCACGTGGTTTAGTAGTTCATGAAACGAGACATAACCTGAGGCAGTGGTTAGTGCAGAAGGAAGTGATCCACCACCTCCCCACCCAATCACAAGAGCTCTCTCCCATTTCTCTTATGAGTGACTGTACCTATAAAAGAGAATGAAGCAACATTGTGGCGAAGAGAAAGGGCAGATAAGTTATTGACTACAGGAGAAGAGTTAATAGGACGAAATACCTTTGATTCCACCCTATCTAGCAGCTGGAAAGAAGAAGAGCCACCCCAGATATGAGAGCACTACTCCATTAGGACGTATGAACCTCTTATAAACCTGAAGCAACTGCTCAGGAGTGAAGTAGCTACGGCATCTGTACAGCATTCCCAGCTTTCGGGAGGCAGCTTTAGCAATGTTGTGGATGTATGACTTCCATGATATACTAGAGGAAATGGTGATGCCTAGCATATCTATTTTAGAATTTGGCAAAATGATTGCGTCCTGAAATGTGATTGGTGGGAGATCTTCTATTTTGGAAGGTGTGATTGGTAAATACTTTGTTTTCTTAATATTGAATTTAACCAAATTTCTACATCCCCATTCGGAGATGCTGCACATTTCCGCATTGGTAGATGAAACGATATCATCTCTAACAACAAATCTAGTTTGGAATTAGGGGGAAGGGGAAAAATGAGAAGAGTGAAGAGTAGAATCATCTGCGTAAGAATGACTAGAATTAGTCGTACTGTGAAGTAAATTATCGATAAAAGCAAGGAAGAGAGTAGGTGAAAGAACAGAACCCTGTGGAACACCACTATTGGTAGAAAAAGGGCGAGAGATCAATCCCTCGACAACAACTGCCATGGATAGGTTCTCAAGGAACCTAGAAATTGAAAGAACAGAGTGATGGATAGAAACCAAAGGACAGAAGTTTAGATAGCAAAGACTTGTGCCATACCCTGTCAAAAACTTTGGAGATATCGAGAGCCATGACAAAGGTTTACCCATAATCCCCAAGAGAGGATGACCAAAGATGGGTGCAGTAGGAGAGCAGATCACCAGTAGATCTCGCCTGGTAGAAACCATACTGGAGATCATATAAAAGAGAGAGGCGTTCAAGGTGACGGAGAAAATGAGAGAGTAAGATAGTTTCGAATATCTTGGAGAGGGATTAAGTTGGGACAATGGGGCGATAGTTAGGGGGATTAGAATGGTCATCCTTCTTCGGGATGGGTTGAACCGAGGCATGCTTCCAAGCAGAAGGAAAAGTTTGGGTTTTGAGGCAAAGGCGAAAGATGCGAGCAAGCACAGGGGCTGGAATTTCAGCACACTCCCTCAGAACACGAGGGGGTATTCCGTCTGGTCTATGCTCCTTACTCACTCCTTACTCACGAGTGGAGATTATAGGAAAGTGCATAGGTTCAGCAGGAGAGGCAGGGGTAGGAAGGATAGAGTTGGAATCGTCTAAGGTGGAGTTTGAGGAGAATAAGGTGCCAAAGAGATTGGCTTTATCAGGGGGAGAGTTGGCTATAGAGTTATCAGATGGGAAAAGAGGGACTGCAGAAGTTATTAGAGGTTTTTGGTTAAGGACCAGATAGATTTACTGGAAGAAATGTTAGTCAGGTCAGCGGTCTTTTTTTTTTATAAAATTCCGCTTGGCTCTACGAAGAATAGCCTTACAATGATTCCGAGAAGTAATGGAAGAGGAGAGACTAACAGGAGGAGATAGTTTCAGAACTCTTGATATGCCCTGTCTCTCTCCCTACATGCAAGAGAACAGGAGCGATCAAACCATGATTGTGAAGTGAAAGTTTTGGTAGAAGATGGGATAAATGTACTCCTACCACCCTGTATAATCCCAGCAATGTTGCCAGTACATACCGAGGCGCCCCGAGTGGAAAAGCAACATTCATCCCAGGAAAATTCGGAGAAGAATCCTCGCAAGGATTGCCAGTGTGCCCTCCGATAGTGCCATAGTTGACGTTTAGAGGGGGGTGGGGGAGGTGGTCACACCCAGTTTGATTCAATAGAAATAAAATTGTGATAAGATCCTAAAGGGGGGGGGGGGGGAATTGACTTATTAGAAAAATAAATGATTTTCTTATACACACATTATCAAATATATAAATATTACTTTTTCTCAACTATAGATTTCCATTTTTAAATCATATGAAACGTTATGCACTTGAAAATAGTTTATCTAATCATAAAATAACAAAAATAAAATTTCTGAAGGAAAACAAACGAATTAATTTTTTTATATAACTATTAGAAATAAATTATGTTTGCATTAGATTATGTTCACTTTAAAAGGAAAACAAATTAACTACTTTCCCAGATAACAATTGAAATGCTGTCATATTTGCATTACTAGGGTGCAGGGCGGCTTCTTCTATCACTATTAATCAATTTCGGTCTTCCATGTCTTGGTTCCTCAAATTAATGATTCGTGTAAATATACGATTACATGTAATAGTATAATCACTCTACTTAATGTTTGGCTACTAAAGTATTAAAAATACTTGATACCAGCAATTAGTATCGATACTTTCAAATATATAGTTGGAATCGGAATTATCGATACTTTGGTTTCGATGCTCCTACATAGAGTTTACGCTATTTGACTCTACCTAAGTTTATCAGCTCATTCCAGTAAGTCAGGTCAGCACCCTCCTCACCCCATCACTTAATATACTACTGATTGGTTCCATACATTTTATAATTTATAAAATATGTTCTTTGACACCACATTTATTCCTCGCTCTACCAATTAGGGAGAGGTGTATAAATAGATTCCGTCTGTTAGTCTGTCCGTATGTCTGCTCGACTGTTTTGAGTTTATACATAGAAGACTTACACAAACACCAGTAAAATGGTTGATGAACAAGGCTTATGAGCCCTGTATGATATATAAAGAACTTAACTGTGAATTTTCATGATAAAGCTTTTCAATAAAACAATGAGTAATTAACAGTGCAGGAACAGACAGACGGATATCATATCAGAAGGTTTTTATATTCCTTGAAGGATTTACAGCTCAGTAGGGGATATTATTTTGCTCAACAACGAACAATAATATGAAGGACGATATGAGTGAGTGAGGCAGAGAGGCACACCAGGCCACCCTCACCTTCTCCTCCGCCTTCACCTTCGCCTCCACCCTCATCCCTACCTCCACCCTCATCCTTACCTCCACTCTCACCCCCGTCTCCACCCTCACCCCCGTCTCCACCCTTACCCTCGTCTCCACCCTTACCCTCGTCTCCACCCTTACCCTCGTCTCCACCCTCACCCCTGCCTCCACACCCCCACCCTCCGCCACCCGCCTCCTCTCATCCCACCCTCCACCCCTCATCCCTACCTCCACCCTCATCCCTACCTCCACCCTCATCCTTACCTCCACTCTCACCCCCGTCTCCACCCTCACCCCCGTCTCCACCCTTACCCTCGTCTCCACCCTTACCCTCGTCTCCACCCTTACCCTCGTCTCCACCCTCACCCCTGCCTCCACTCGCTATGTGACTGGGTGTTGTGGTCATGGTGGGTTAAGCTCGCCACGCGTCTACACAGGAATATTGATTTGCATCTGTTAGTCCGTACAATCAAATTTCTCTACGCCCAGATATCCGTACATCGATATTTCCGTACTACCGTTTTTCCGTACTACCGTTTTTCCGTACTACCGTTTTTCCGTACTACCGTTTTTCCGAACTACCGTTTTTCCTCATTTTCGTTATATCCGCCCGTCCACAATGCTGTATTGTTACATTAATGCAGTTTATTCTCTTCCATCGTAGACTCTTTACATTTACACTCAACACAAGGTAGAGTCTCTGAGGAATTTAACACAAATATCACCAAACTAAAAAATAATAATCATTCAGATGTAAGTGTTTAGCATTTTAACCTCGACTCAAAAAAAGTGTCGAGCGAGGTTGTAGCGTATAGCGTCTAAGTGGTGCTAGTAAAGTGCTCGTTCACAAAGGGAAACTCAGCTCCTCTCATACACAAAGACCTGTTACATCATGCTTCTTGCTGGTGGACACTAGGAGGAGAAGGAGAAGGAGGAGAAAGCATAACTACGCACCAAAGGATCATTTAAAATGTACCGTCTTTGAAGATCATCCGTGAGAGCGAGGCACAAGAAAGACGTGGGAGGCTTTGTTCTAGATGTAAGAAACTGCCAACAGATGGGTAATAAGACAGTGTTTATACTCTTATTAAGGGGGATATGTTTTTTTACGTACTATAGGAGACGCTGAGACGACAAAGGTTTTGATATTCCGAACTTTTGATATGACACTGCAGTAATATATGTGAGACGGCCATACTTGTCAGCATTAATTTTCTGGGGCCTAGAACTAATATTTAATTAAATTTGATACCTGAGCTATATAGCCAGGTTAATAACTTTGAGCAGCGTAAAAGAGGGTGAAAGAAAACAGTATATTAAAAAGCGTATCAAACCTTTAGACTAAAAGAAGAAATGCGTGAGGTTCTTAAGCGGTACATGTTGTCGCATTTTCTCGATGTTTTCTAGTAAAGCATAACAAGAACACCAAGCAAAAGGTAACCGGGAAGTGAGAATAATTCTTAAAAATGATTGTTAAAGTTTCAAGGACTCAAACAACAACAAAAGAAAGCTTCGCCACCCTCAAGAATATAGGCTGAGAAAAGACGGTCATGACGGTCTGGTTCTCCGAGGAATTGAAGATAAAACTCACAAGAGGAAGGAGGAGAAATAAAGTTCTTAGTTAGTTTAACGTCGAGGCGAGATGGCAAGTGGAGCGGACATGAGGGGATTGAGGAGTTCGTGAGAGGGATTGTGGGAGATCAGTAATCGCTTCCGTCTCTTGACACTGAGAGGAATCAGCAGGTGGAGGAAAGAGAAAAAGGAAAAGAGCTTAAGGTTAAACAAAATTTATTAAAAATGATCATTATTTGCAGACATTATTACTGTTTTTCCATCTACCTTACCGGGAAAATGTATCTGGAATTGCTCTATGCCGCCCCCCCCCCCTTCTCTCTCTCTCTCCCACCACAGGAAAAACAGATAGATACTTTCTCCGCAGATGCTCGAAATAAATCACCCCCGGAGGTACAGTGGAAATTCGCTAGTATAACGTTCCACTTAGACCTTCACAGCTAGGGTCCCTGGCGGCTCCTTCTCTCATGACGTGTTAGTGTGTCTTCCTGCGTCTGTAGATATATTGTACGCTCGGTTAGGTCATGTCCCTTATGTCCCAAGTGTTCGAAACTGCTGCTGATCTGAAGGTGTAACTTAATTTACACTTGTGGAGGTATATTGTACATCTGGTTATGCCTTCGTCTGTCTGTCTCTGTCTGTCTGTCTGTCTGTCGAAAATGTCGGTAAGTTATCTTTTAGTAAGGATTCTCATGGTACATATTTTTGTATACATAATTACAAAAAGTTTTATACTTTACTACACACTTATAAGGTGTATTGAAGTTATGATCTCTCACGTGTTTAGAAGTCCTAACCGAAATGATCTCGATTAAGTGTCTTGGATCTTCACGGTCCACACACTGTCCGCAATTTAACTTGCCATTAGATAACACAACTTAACCAAACCCGAATCTAACATGCCTATAACATAACCTAATTTATCTTATGGTACCCTTAATCTAATACACTCCCTAACAAAAACAAGTCTAACATGCTCTTAACCTCATAACCATCTTCATGTTCATCTGTGTAAGAGGAAGGAGAGAATGAAGCTGGGTGAGAGTGAAGGGGAGTGTGTGTGTGTGTGTGTGTGTGTGTGTGTGTGTGTGTGTGTGTGTGTGTGTGTGTGTGTTGAAGGGTGGATGAGGTGTAGGAAGAGGGAGGGGGGTGAGTGTGTATATGGACGAAGGAGAGGACAGGAATTCACGAGGAGGAAGGGTGAGAGTGGTGAAACATCAGTCAAAACAAACACTCGGTTACCACAATTGTGAAGGTAAACATTAATGGTCGACACTCAGATTTTGTTGCACCACTCATATAAAGCTCATTTATGACGCCTCCCTCCACACTCACTCTCCCTCAGCTGTAAGAGAGGAGAGCGAGGGAGTGAGGTGTAAAGAGGGGAGAGGGTTGAGGGAAGGAGGAGTTGATATCTCGCTTAGGTGAGCTACTGAGCTTAATTACTGATCAATGTTTAATTGTGACACGTTGGCCTCGTGAGTGTGTGACCCTTACACTGTGGCCCTTGTAACGTAAGTTTACATGCGTATTTACTTTTGGTATTTTCTGAACTTATATTTATCTACCACCTAAGTCCCTTGTTTATGTACGTTTTCTATGGTCCTTGAGGACGACCGTTAGTGGGACAGATTAAACCAGATGTTTGGGGAATTCGTTCCTAACTGGAAGAAAGCACAAATTTGGTACACATAAGCCCCGAAGGTTATGGTGGGGAATGGATGATGATTCGTGGAAGCCTGTCGGGAAACTCTTACCAGAGGCAGCTAAGTCCTGCAGGGAATTCATCACTTGTGGCTGCAAAGCCTCGCCATTCTGTAGTCGGCACTGTAAATGTACTGGCAGGACTCCGGTGTACAACGATGTGCAAATGTGACAGGTCATGTGAACTATATAGGGATATTGCATGTACAGCACATCATTACTTTAACCACAGAAAAATATATACACAATCTCTCCAGTGTCCCATAGTTGGTGAAAGACACGTTTGATGTTGCGTATACTGTGATGTACGAAGTGCTTTGTAATTATCTGTTCTTAATAAGGAATTCTTTAAAACCACTTTTTCTTTATTTTTATTAATGTAGTTAGTATTTATATTTGCATTTGTAAAGAAATACTTGTATCGGCGTGCTGCATATAGAATTGTAAGAAGTATTATATTGCTCTAAACATTTTATGAATATTTTAATTTATCCTTGGCAACTATTGCTGAAGGCAATTTTCTCACTTATTATCACAAGTGGGCATTTGCATAAACTGAAGCAATTATATCACGTTATATGAAATCATTGTTGGTTCAATATTTTTATTGTTCTTCATTCAAAAATACTTAATAATTTTGTTAGTTTTTTTATTGCAAAATGGTTTTATTTGATTAGTATAACTGTGCTAAACCATACCTCAATATATCCTGGTGGAAGATGAAGTACCGAAGAGAAGAATCTTTACAACCAAATCAGTATTCAGTGTTGTGGAAGTTACCGACAATTTAGTAACGTACCTGTAACTTGATCTATATTTCCTTGATACTCTAAAATATTGCGTTTAAATGTACAGGTGATGGTGTTATGTAATAAAAAACTATATCAGTGACCTTTGTAATATATATATATATATATATATATATATATATATATATATATATATATATATATATATATATATATATATATATATACATGTAATCATGTAGATAATAACTGACAATGTGTTTAGAGCAAATGGGAAGTTCTACAAGCAAATATTTGGCATGAGCATGGGTAATTGTCTTTCTGCTCCTCTAGCCTGTATTTATATGGAGTTTTTTGAGTCTAGATTACTACCCAATATAGTGGACTTTATTCCTCCATGGTATAGATATGTAGATGATGTTCTTTGTCTTTGGCCTAGAAACAGTGACCCATTGGAATTTTTAGACAAGCTTAATGATATTGTCCCAAGTATCACATTCAAAATTGAAAGAGAAATAAATGGATCCCTTCCATTCCTTGATATGCTTATCATGAGAAATGGCCAAAACTACAAATTTAAGGTATACAGAAAGCCCACACAGGTAGACAGTTTCATTCACTTTTTATCGAATCACCTGGAGTCTACCAAAATGTCAGTTTTTTCTGCTATGTTCTTAAGATGTCTGCGTATTTGTGACTCTGAATTTATTGACGATGAATTGAAACACATTCGTTCCATTGCACAGAAACTCGGGTACCCTTCTGTGTTTGTTGATCGTTGTTTTAAAAGGGCTAAAAATCCTTTCATTCCTCTCAAACCAGACAAATTCCTACACTTAAGAATATTTTGACTGCCCTATCGTAATGAATTTGTCCCGTTAGTTCGGTCCCTCAAGCTACTAAATATTAATGTTGTTTTCAAGTATGACTCAACCATTACCAATATGTTAATAAGAAATAGTCCAAGTTTGAATGTAAATGGAAGTGTTTATTGTATTCCATGTAGCAAATGTAATTGTAATTATGTAGGACAGACAGGAAAAACACTGCAGCTCAGAATCAAACAACGTAAGTACAATATCAGAACAGCATCTGAAAGCAGTGCCTTGATCGTTCATGTTAGGAATAATAATCATCCCATTGCTTGGGAAAAAAGCTTAGAAGTATTTAAATCATCTTGTGTCACAGAAAGACTTCTGGTTGAAGCTAGTTTGATTAAGGAATTAAAATCAATAAACCTAAGTGATGGTCAGTTCAAAACTGATAATATGTTATATAAATTTATTTGTCAGTGGCCCAAGGTTAAAAATGTATGATAGTTATTTTGTGGGTCCCTTATTTTTGACCTGACCTGACTAGTCACGTCACCCCCCTTCTCTTAAGCTCCTCTACGTGTGTGTTGGTGTGGGGATTAGTGGATGACATCATTATGACCTGACCTCATGTTTAATAAGGTCACCCTGTATATTTAAGCCTCTCTCTGTCCATGTAATCCAGTTGCCTCTGAAGATGTCTTGAATAAAGATGAAAGCTAAGGTGCTCCGTTGTTTCCCTTTTCCCGTGTGATTTTATCAAGATATACATATATATATATATATATATATATATATATATATTTAACTTTTCATCGTTACCTATAAATATACCTCCTAACCGACCTTGACCTAAGTCATTGGAACTTTGCTGAATACAAATTGTACTAAAGTAGTTATGGCACCAAAGGTGACCCCTATATCAGCTGACAGCGATAAGAAATTAATAAATACAAAAATGCTGTTATTGATGCTCATGACCTTTACCTAGATTT
The DNA here is from genome assembly GCF_018991925.1 of Homarus americanus. Classification (NCBI taxonomy): domain Eukaryota; kingdom Metazoa; phylum Arthropoda; class Malacostraca; order Decapoda; family Nephropidae; genus Homarus; species Homarus americanus. The sequence goes on along the minus strand of NW_024716703.1, from coordinate 17,977,130 downwards.
TTAAAGGTCATCCTGATGCCCGATTTCGTGGCACTCTTTCCGACCAATTATTATGCCTTAAGGATTATGTGTAAATCAAATTCGATATTTTATTCCAGTGTGTAGCGATTTTGCCATTATCTGCCCCACTGTGTTGGGTGACGGATAGGGTAGTTCCCAGCTGACAAAAACTTGTAAACCACACAGGATCAAGTTTCCTCTAGCCCGTAATGGGCGTCACCTCTTATTACCCCCTGACACTGTACGTGACCCTGACACTGTATGTGACCCTGACACTGTGTGATGATATAACTGGATTTATTGACTGAGACTCATTACAGCTAAAACACATCACCATCACACTTGCAACAGTGATAACTGTCTTTATTCCTTCTATGTCAACAAAATGACGCCGCCAGCAGTAGTGATGACCTAGTTCTTCTGCCACTTTGCATCAGTCGACCGCGGGAATAAATTGATCTTCGAAGGAAATTCGGTTCTGAATTTAAATGTCCCTTAGAATTTTTTCTCGTCGTCGGTTACGGATGTGGAACTTTTCAGGCAAATGAAAAATGAAGTCAAGTTAGAAAGAGACTTCTTCAAGGTAGTTTTAACATTAAAACTCTGAAAGAATAATGAGATGAAAAGAAGAACTTGTTTATGACAAGACAAGATCCAGTTTCTCAACTATTCGTAAATAATGTTTTAAAATCCGTAAATTGGTATAAATAGTATATTTAACTTATTCCTATTTAAGATACTTAACAAATATGACTGTCACTTTGGTGTCGAAATATCGCCTGGACTTCGTTGCCAAATGTGACTGTCATTCTCTGTTACGAGGAAATAATAGTGTGGTAAAGTAAAATAATTTTGGCCCTGAATTTTACCTTAATCTTTGCTCTCTCTCTCTCTCTTTTGTTTCTGTCTGTCTGTTTGTCTGTCTGTCTCCTACACGTCTTGGAGACCATATCTATCCTCGTAAACATTAGTTATCGCCATTGGCTTTACTGACACTTGTATTTTGACTGTCGTGATTGATTTCCTGAGTGGGAGTGGAGGTGGTGTGGTGATGGTGTGTGGGTGAGTGGTGGTGTGGGTGAGTGGTGGTGTGGTGAATGGTGGTGGTGTGGTGTAGGTTGGTGTGGTGGTGTGGGTGGTGGTGGTGGTGTGGGCGAGTGGTGGTGGTGGTGTGGGCGAGTGTGATGGTAAGGGCTAATGGTGTTGTATGTGTGTGTTGTTGTACGTGTTTATAAAGAAGAAAAAACTGATGTATAGGTGTCGTTTGAGAGTGCTTGTTATGTTGTTATTTTTATTGTATCACGCTGCCTGTGTTGTATTGATAGACTAGACAAATATTAACAGATGTCTACCAGTGTACTCAGCCATGGAAACTATGTCGGTGGCCCTCAAAGTGCCGCCACTGAGTTTAAGGCCACCGCTGACAAACACTTCGGACCATCCACAACAACAGATGTCCACCAGTGACGGACTCCAGACGCACCCTGTATAATTTAAAGTGAAAGGCCGGATATCCTGATGGCAGTGTTACTGCGCTACTGAAATCACTGAACATATGTTATCCTCGTAGCCGTAGACATGGACGCCATAAACGGAAGCCCATCAGGACTATCACCTCCACTAGAAAACGAGAGAAACCTACTCCTGACAGAATATACCAAAACGCTGAAGTTCCCCGACTACGGTACAGTCTCCCCTCCTTACTGCTTTCCAACGTCACTTCCTTAGCCAATAAACTTAACGAGCTGGCAACAACAGTCCGGTCAGTTGCTGCCAACGTAGTTGCCATCTGCAAAGCTTGACAAATTGTTCTTGAAACTTGCCACATTGAGGGATATCAACTCTTTCATCACCTTTGTTCACATGGACGTGGAGAGGGCGCTGCCCTCCTCTGTTTAGATGAACTACGCCCGTCACGCCTGGATGTTTTATCCCAGCTGATGTGGAAGCATTATGGGTACGTGTTGTGTCATGCGCCCACCCTCGCCACACTGCTTCTATCATATACTGTGTGGCATACCACCCGCCTCGCTCACCCACCAGAGACATTCTTATCAATCACCCCATTACCACCTCAGAGTTAGATACCCATGTGCCAAGCTAGTACTATGTGAGGATTATAACGAAATTGACACCACTGATATCCAGGACCAGGACTCAGTGGACCAGTACCAACCACCTCAACCAATGCCTCCTATCGGGTGTAGCACACACCTATCAGTGCTCTGGTCACCAGGTCCCACCACCAGCCAAATGAAGAGTCTCTACATTAAGACCTATAGGCCGATTACTGACTCTGAACTGCGTCTCTTCAGACAGTGGATAGCTCACCATCCCTGGACTGAAGTACTTAGTATGGATGACGTGGACATCAAATGGATAAATTATACCAACTCAACCACGGAAACTCACCATCACTTTTTCCCTGAGAAGTCCATCGGATCACACCCAGCTAACTTGCCCTGGATCACACCTCGGATCAAAAGACTTATGCAGCAGAGAGACAGTGCCTTTTATCTCAATGATCACAACTTCCACAGGTCCCTTTGCAACCAAGTCATCTGCGAACTATGTGCCACAAAAAACTCGCTATCCAACCAAGTTGCAAAACCTGAAGCAGACCAACAACAGTCAGTGGTATGGTAAGCTAAAAACTCTGTGGACTAAACAATAAGACACACCCCCTCCCCTTCCTTACCTATCTGACTAATGGTGACGCAGTTGAGCAATCGACGATTTCGCAACTATATGCCAGACGTTCCTTCGGCCTGACACAACAAGTCTCCCTGCTTACCTACCAGTCCCGTTTCCCACTGACTTAGTGGAAGAATTTGAAGCAGCAAAACGTCTGGACAAACTGAAATTAAGCACTGCACCACCCCCATTGACTTACCAATGAAACTCTACAAGGAGTTCTCCCCGGAACTAGCTAAACACCTCTGCTCATCATCAATGCTTCCCTCAGCCAAGCAAGATGCCCAGCTGACTGGAAGACCAAGTCAACCAGCCCACAATCCTTAAATGAGCTACGACCCATTGCGATCGTCCCAATACCCAGGTTAATCTGTGAAAGTTTCGTGTTTGACTGGGCTTATGCTGATATTGCAGGTGCCATAGATCCTCGGTATTTTGGCAATATGAGAACTTCTTCACCACTCACTTTCTTGTCAAATTTCTCGACTACACTTACCGCCATCTGGAAAAACGAAAGACACTGTATGTGGTGATCGCCTTCATCGACTTCACCAAAGCATTTGACCTAGCCGACCACAATTTAATCATCAACAAAGCTATAACCTCGGCTTACAGACTTCCTTAGTGACCGACGCCAAGCCGTATGCTTCCGAGGGGCTGTCTCCACTTTTTAGTCACTCACCTGTGGCGTCCCCCAAGGCACCAAGATGGGACCGCTCTGCTTCCTCTTGCTTATCAATGATGCCCTAAGAGAAACCTCTGCTCGCTGGAAATATGTCGGCGACTCCACCATTGGGATCAGTGTGAACAACTCGGAGCCAACTACACTGCCCTCCAGAACATATTGACCAATCTCCAAATTTGAGCTACCGACAACCATGTCAACAATACCATGGTTATGCACATCAACCTCTCCTCTGACCTTATCCCACCTCCCTCCATTACTCTGGGCCCCAACACACTCCAGGTTGTGGACTCCACCAAGCTCTTCGGCGTAACTATAGATAACAAACTAAATTGGAAAACACACGTCAGTAAAATTATTGTCAAATCTTCCAGTTTTCGTCTCCACCACCCCGCCGATTCAAGTCCCTTGGAGTTCCTGCGTCCGAGCTCCTCAGTGCTTACGCAACATTCATACTTCCAAAGCTCACTTATGCCTCCCCTGCCTGGTCTTCCTCCCTAAATGCCACGCAACGGAAACACCTAGAAAAAGTGCAGAAGAGGGCATGCAAGATTATTATCTCCCCCTCCTACTCCACATATAAAAAAAACACTCAATACACTGACCCTCTCGGCTCTCTCTGATCATCACTGCGACCTCATCTGCAAATTTGGCGAAAAGCTTCTGCACTATCCTCGACACCGGCTCCTACTTCCACCCGAGATCCCTCCTCAGCGAATTGCTGTTCGACACCACAACCGCATCCAGCCCATACGAGCACGTACTGGTCGCTATAAGAACAGCCCAGTCCCAAGCATTGTAAAAATTATCAACAACTCGTAATCAACTAGTGTGTTCACTTCCAATTATTCTTACATTTTTGCACTGTTACTTTGTTGAAATGCCCTGTAGTATAACCTTTCCCCACTTTGTTATTATCTATCATATTTGTATCACTTATGTTACTTGTATATTATTTGTCAATCAAGTGACCCATTCCCCATTTATGTAACCGTATATTTTCAGCCTTTCGGCTGCCATACTCTTTTAATAAACCTTTAAATATTATTATTATTATTATTATTATTATTATTAGTATTATTATTGTTGTTGTTGTTGTTGTTGTTGTTGTTGTTGTTGTTGTTGTTGTTGTTGTTGTTGTTGTTGTTGTTGTTGTTGTTGTTGTTGTTGTTGTTGTTGTTGTTGTTGTTGTTGTTGTTGTTGTTGTTGTTGTTGTTGTTGTTGTTGTTGTTGTTTTTGTTGTTGTTGTTGTTGTTGTTGTTGTTGTTGTTGTTGTTGTTGTTGTTGTTGTTGTTGTTGTTTTTATTTGTTGTTTTTTGTTGTTGTTGTTTTTTTGTTGTTGTTTTGTTTTTTTTTTTGTTGTTGTTGTTTTTGTTTATTTGTTGTTTTTATTGTTTTTTGTTGTTGTTGTTGTTTTGTTGTTTGTTGTTTGTTGTTATTTGTTGTTGTTGTTGTTGTTGTTGTAAGGGCGGTAACGATCTTCCTGCTCGTTACGCTGCTCAATCGCTCGTTTGTAACGACCCCTGGGGGGTTGTGAGGAGGTCGCTGCTAACAGTGTCACCGGCAGACATTACCCAGATTTCAAACCAGACACACCTCCCTCGCTGCTCTTCCAAATTCTGGTGGTGTTCTCATCAAAGGCTCTGGACTCGTGGGCTGTGTCCCCAGACCTTCACCTATCGACTGTCAATCTCTGGATACCTACCCCAACGACTACTGCGGCTGCAATGTCCCCGGCAGTTTCATCTCCACCGTCTGAGCCCCGGTACTTCTGCTGTATCAAGACATCGGCTGCTGTCACTCGAGTGAGGAGCTGAATGGACCTTCCCCTTGAGAGTGGATCACAGCGTTCCAGAACCTTCCCCAGGGCCGCTGCCATAGGAAATATCTGCTCATTGTTTGATTCTATTGTTTGTTTGATTCCATTAATTGCTGACTCCCTTTAATTGTTTGATTCCATCAATTGTTTAATTCCATCAATTTTTTGATTCCATCAGTTGTTGACTTCCATTAACTGTTTGATTCCATTAATTGTTTGATTCCATTATCTGTTGACTGCATTAATTGTGTGATTCCCGGAATTGTTTTTTGATGTTTGTTGAGTGGTGTCAGAGTTTTGTGTTATATTTTTATAGTAAGGAGATGTCCATCTCAAACGGTTGTTTGTTATTCCTCAGAGAACCATGGTCCTTGACTATCTTTTTTTAAGATCCTGATCAGGCTGGTAAGGGATTTCTATCCCCAAGGCTGCTGGAGTTATGTTACACTGTATAACATGACACAAATTCTCTGTTAAACCTTGTATTTGGCTTTCGACTTTTACCATGTTATACGCGACTAAATTTTTGTTTATGACGACCCGACCTAATTCATTTTGTTGTCGAAATAATTCAGTTTACATGAGAACTAATCAACTGCAGAAGACAATATTATTTTAACCCGAAATAATTTGAATATAACAACATCTAACGCAAACTTTTTATAACCAATTTTAACTTGACTTAATTCAACATGACGGAGTACAGCGTGTTTGGACTGGGTAAAGGTTTAATTTGAATATTTGTGTTTGTTGGAATTGATGTCGGTAAGTTGTTCGTTTTGATTTCTCTTAGTTAGGTTAGGTTTGGCTTGGATGGGTAGGTTATGTTGGCCAAGGCTACTTTTGGTTAGATAAATTTAAGTTAACTAAGTTTAGGTTAGGTTATAAAATGTTAAGTTTAGGCAAAGTAATGTTGGGTTAGATTGGTTAGGTTAGGTAACTTTAGATTAAGTTGGTTAGGTTAGATTCAGTTAGGCAAGGTAAGGTAAGTTAGGTTAACCGTTACGTTACGTTTTATTTTTCATGTCATAAGACCACCTCGCTTGTAACACCCCATACTTCACAATGATTATTTTACCAAATTATTACACAAAGTACTGGGAGTATAGGATTTACTGTGATATAATGAACTGTGGTAATGTGTTACGGGAAACAGATGTGGTAGACCATTATTGACCCCATCACTGCGCTTCACCCTGGCAGCTCTCACGCCTCCACCGTAGATGGTGTCCTTTACCCCTGGGTGTAGATGTCCCCCGGCACCTGGGTGTAGGCTTACCCCGGCGCGTGATATCCCACCAGTAATACAGTGAGGAACTTGAAGAAGGTGGTGGGGGTGTAACAGGCGTCGTCTCCCTCTGATACACTATACCCCCACCTGCAGGAGTCATGGCGGGCCTCCTTCACCCAGGTATTGTGTCCACCGCCTCGTTAACCTCCCGGCCACTTGGGGCTCTTACCACCTCACCTGAATGACAAGTTCCTGAAAGATTAGGTCCGGCGAGGATTTCTTTTCTTAAAATTCTCACTTGTTCCTCCAGTCTTTGTTTGTTTTCTTCTTCTTGTAGCAAGTTATGAGTATGGCTACGAGGAGGGAGTGTGAAGTTGGCTGTGAGGAGGAAGTGTTGTGAGGGCGGTGTGATGTGTGCTGGTACGTGGTGTGTTGGTATATGGGGCGTGGTGTAGCAGGGCACATAACCTGTAAATGTTTATATTACTTGAGAGAGAGAGAGAGAGAGAGAGAGAGAGAGAGAGAGAGAGACCAGTTAAACCATTAATATTAACTAGTAACCACACCAACACCTAAAACATAACCCACTAGCAGTCGATGAGACAACGCAGCTAGCAGCACTATCAAGGAACAAGAGGTGAACATCATAAAAACTAGAAGCACTAGCCACTTATCATCCCACTAGTCAGGAGCACTAGCACCAGTCACTAGCACTAGGTAGCATCAACATACACACACACACACACTCAATCACACATACACTCAATCACACACACACACACACACACACTCATTCACACACACACACACACACACACACACACTGAATTGTACCTGCTGCTTGAAGTCTAATAATCTCGCTGACGAACGTTATGGCTCGTTATTGAGTTAACTATACCAATTAGAGGTATTATCCCCTAATAAGGAAGATACTTCAGCCTCATTTTACACGCGTCTTTAAGTGGTCTTCCTTGTTCTTACCTGGCGTGGCCTTGGGTAATTGGTGGAGCTGGTGGAGGGTCTGTTTCCTGGAACTGTTATCTTTTTTTTTTTCATTAGTTTTGTCTTCTTTTCCATCATCTATTTCTCCTCTTATGTTTCCTTTACTTCTTTTTACCTTCTCTTTATATGTTATTACTCTCCACACTTTCTTTATCCATTTATCTACCTAATTTATCTCCCTTTCTCCTCATCTGCAATTATATCTGTTTCTTCCTTTATCACATATTCTTCTCTTTTTTTTCACCGTCTATTCCCCTTCCTTACAACACATTCTTTTCGTCTCTTCCTTTAGGACCCCTTTCTCCTCCTCAACAGCTTTAACTCTTCCCTCTCTTCATCAACCTGGATCCGAAAGTCATACAAAAATATATATTGCATTTTGAGACAGCTAAGTCATATACCAAAAGGTTAGGTCAAGAACAACATGAGAAACACGTGTTGGGTTGTGGTCAAATCTCTTTCTCAGTTTGGTCAAGAACGAACGTGAGAAATAAATGATAGGTTGTAGTTGGTTGTAGTTAAATGTTTATTAGTCTGATCATGACGAAGGTGATAAATACACGTTGAGTTTTGGTTGAAGAAGAAACCTGGCAGAAAGCGACAATCAACACCAAAACGTTGCTCGTCGACAGCTGCTGAAAGTTGACTCAATTCTGATAGATTCAACTTCTGCAGATTTCACCCAAGTATTGTTCCTCGAGTGACAAGTTTGCCTGCCTGTCTGTTAATGTGTGTTTGTCTTCTGGAAGGTCTAACTTTCGAGAGGTTGGGAGCTGTTTTCTCTAAACATTAAGATTAGTGTTGTTTGAGTTATCACTGGAGACCTATTGTTATGAAGGAGATCACTTAGAGGTCAAGAACTCCAGGTCAAAGGTTATATTACAGGCTGGAAAATTAACGTTTCAAGAGTGATTAACCTGCCTTTAGCCACAACCCCACCTGGATCACCTACCTTCACACACACACACACACACACACACACACACACACACACACCTACCTGGATCACCTACCTTCAATTTCACACCTTACCTCAATGACCTTGTAGTAATTAACGCTAAGCAGCCTCATGGACTGTCTTTCATTTCTATTTTTTGTAAGAAGAAAGTTTCGTCTCGCAGGTAAGAAAAGGTAAGCTGTGGGCTGTTAGGAGTTTCAAGTGATGGGATAAATTCTCCTGTGCGATAACGGTGAATGTGACTGTGGATGTCTTGTTTACTTTCTGCTCCACGCGCCTGTAACTGTGAACCACTTTTAAGGTCATTTTTGTTCTGCTTGGAATTACTAACGATTGGTTGAGCTACTTTAGTTGCTTCTGTTTGACAAATTAGAGGAAATTCTATTCAACAATATGTAATAGTTTAAATGTTAGCTTGTAGATTCGACTCTTTAACTTGTAGACTGTATACATGAAATTTGTAATATATTCTATTTTAACAAAGTTTGGTGAGGTCGAGTGACACTATTTGGGGTTTAATGTTATTTTTTCTATATCGATTAATCCTGTTTTTTTTAAGGGTCGTTTTATGTTAATGATATGCAAATTAAAGCGGATACATGGTAGTAGCTTTAGCGTTAATTAAAAAAAGCCTGAATAAAATGTGGTTGGATTATAAGTGAAAAAAAAAGTATTATGAAGCCATCGACGTTCTGGTGATGGCAAGAGGAACAGGAGGAGAGGGAGGAAGAGTAGGAGGAGGAAGAAGTGGAGGAAGAAGAGGAGGAGAAGGAATGAGAAGAGGAGGAAGATGTGTTGTAATATCCAGGTTTGAAAAGTATTGAACCATCCTCGTATACCTGGCGACACCTTACCACTACCTCCAGTAATTACTGCTTAATTATTCCCACCTTTGTTGACCCATGGTATACTGAGGTCTATGGACTGCAGCTCTATTCTCTTAAGTGGTAATCAAGTTAATGGAGAGAGAATCACCAGGAGTTCATTCTGCTACTTCTCTCGATAACTGGAGAGAATCTGGTGGTGTTGATGATGGTGATGTTGGTGGTGATGATGGTGTAAGTAGTGGTGGTGGTGGTGGTGGTGTAGGTAGTGCTGGTGGTGTTGGTGGTGAAGTGGGTGTTGGTATAGTGTGTGTGTGTTGGTGTAATGGGTGTTGGTATAGTATGTGTTGGTACAGTGTATTTGGTGTAATGTGTGTTGTGTAGTGTGCGTGGGTAGTGTGTGGGTGTGGTGTAGGTTGGTGTAGTGTATGTGTGGGGGTATGGTGTGTTAGACCACCTACCTGGGCACCTCCCCCCCGTTGATGAGGAACAGGTAGGAGCATGAGACAGGAACCCAGGTACTTGGTCTCGCATTATCTAAGGAACTCCTGTGTGAGGTAACTTAGGTTGAGGACACTTAATAGTTGACGAACTTGTCATTCCTGTGTAAGCAATTTACTTGGGGCATTATGGAACCCCTTTAATAGGGTATTATCTAAGGCACCTGTCCAAGAAACTCCATTTAGAAGACACTTATGTGAGGTATTCTTTTGTGAAGTAGTTGCGTCAGGTGACAGGTGAGGCGGCTGGCAGGTGCAGAGACTACCATGGTGACCTTGGTTGATGGACTTCACTTAGTTATCCTGAAGCTGCCATGAGCGAGCGAGGTTCATGTTGTAACTTGTCTCTGTGAAGGTCTCCCCTGGCGTGTGTGTGCGTGATCAGATATTCATCTCAGGCCTTTGGCAGACTCTGAAACCGTGTCTTCAGTTGAAGGGAGCTGAAATTATCTACAAAGTTACAAGCATATCGAGCAGTGGTCCTCCCCACCCTGCTACATGGCAGTGAGACATGGGTCACATACAGGAGGCACCTCAAGGCACTTGAAAACTTTCACCAACGTGGTCTACGTTCCATCCTCCGAGTTCGCTGGGAAGACAAGAGAACAAATGCCAGTATTCTGGCTGACACCAACTGTAGAAGCATCGAGGCTACCATTATCCATGAACAACTACGCTGGACTGGCCATGTTACCCGCATGGACGACAGTAGACTACCATAGCAGCTACTTTATACAGTAGTCACCTAGCGAATAATAAGCGTAACACTGGCGGGCAACTGAAAATTTATAAGGATAGTCTTAAGACGAACATAAAAAAGTGCCAAATCAACCCCTCACCTGGGAGTCGATTACTCCACATCGTAACGCTTGGAGGAGCACCACACGAGAAGGTGTCAATACTTTCGAGTTAGCCCGACTGCAAACTGAGGTAGACAAGCGCCAACGCCAGAAAGACGCTGCCACCGCCCTTCCCGCACTCGATGTAGCCCTCCACATGTGCAACTCATGTGGACGACTCTGCCGGTCCCGTATCGACCTCTTTAGTCACCTCAAAACTCACCATTGAAGGTGACATCCTTAATAACTCATATCATTGTATCATCTCTGGATGATCGTCATACTCGATTCCGAGTGACAGCAAAGTAGTAGTAGTAGTAGAGTGTGTGTGTGTGTGTGTGTGTGTGTGTGTGTGTGTGCGTGCGCGCGCGCGCGTAGATTAGGGTAATTTTCACTCAGTACACTAATTCTTGTGCTGTTTTACTTAGCATTTTCCCTTCCGTTCCAGGTCACTGTCTGACAGTGGTGGGGTCGACCATACCGGGTATTCGTACGGCTGTAGACTTTATATTAAGTTTCAATTCAGATCCATGTTTTCAACTTCCGTTTCCTACTAGATGAGGCATGGCGATATGAACCAGTCTTTTGTATTGGAGTGTTGTCAGTGTCTCGGCACACAACCGAGTTACAGGGACCTGTTTGTAGTCCCTCTCTGACCTTTGACTAAACTAATAGTATTCTTTTCCTGAGTGATAGTCGATCTGTTTTTATTGCAAGCCGGTAGCTACTCCGCTATGTGCTCTTGATGTTTGAAAGTGAAGTTGGCTAAAGCTACAATCTAGCGAGGATCTAGCGAGGAACTGTCCAGCTGGCAGGTGCAGCCCTTCTTCAGGATGGTGATGAGAAAAAGATTGTATCTCTTCTTTTCACTGAAGCTCATTCCTTGCTGGAGAGATTTAGTCTGTGGTCACTGTCGTCCAGTTCTCCTCGCTGCTGTATGCTGGATTATCTGGAACCAAATTTTCCAAAAAAATGGAGTATATGTATTTTCTTATTCCCTCCATTTTAGGTCACCACTCTGTTGACGTTCCCCCAGAGAGCTTATATGGGGTGCGTGGCTGAGTGGATACATCGCTTATCACTTATTCTAACAGTCGTTGGTTCGTGCCCATTGAAGTCGGTCGAGTACAATATTTGCCTCCCTGCTTCCTTGTGTACTGGAAAAAAACTTAGTCTGTAGTATGCTGTTTCCTCACTGCTCCTCATTGGGCGTTAAGATTACAGGACCCACTTTCACTCTTCTTATGGAACTTATCAAGAAAATCTTGTTCATAAAATGAGTTACAACCTCAAGATTCCGTCATTATTATAAACTCGATCCTCTGAAGTTTCCCGCGAGGTGTTCACTTCTTACAAATTACTGTCAAATTTACCGGAAACTACTGATGATGTGTTGCTGGTGACCACTGAATAGCCCAGGTATTAATATTAAGTGTGATGTTCATCATACTATACATTTGGTGAATCACAATCACAGTTACTATCACCATCGTCACCATCTGTCGCCGACCATCAACTTTTCACCAATAATGACCAGGTAAAAAGCCTCACACGAGTATTCCATTGTTCCACTTTAGTTCAGTTGAGTCAGGCTGGAGATTTTACCTGCCAGGGTGAACTGTGATACCCTGCTGTGTTACCCTGCTGTGTTACCCTGCTGTGTTACCCTGCTGTGTTACCCAGTTGTGTTACGCTACTGTGTTACCGTGTTGTGTTAACCTGCTGTTTTACCCTGCTGTGTTACCCTGCTGTGTTACTCTCCTGTGTTACCCTGCTGTGTTACCCTGCTGTGTTATCCTGCTATATTACCCTGCTGTGTTACCCTGCTGTGTTACCCTGCTGTGTTACCCTGCTGTGTCACCCTGCTGTGTTACCCTGCTGTTACCCTGCTGTATTACCCTGCTGTGTTACCTGTGTTACCTGCTGTGTTATCCTGCTATATTACCCTGCTGTGTTTACCTACTGTTATTTATCTTGCTGTGTTATCCTGCATGTATCCTGCTGTGTTACCCTGCTGTGTTACCTGCTGTATTACCCTGATGTGTCACCCTGCTGTGTTACCCTGCTGTGTTACCCTGCTGTGTTATCCTGCATATTACCTGCTGTGTTACCCTGCTGTGATATCCTGCTGTATTATCCTGCAGTTTCACCCTGCTGTGTTACCCTGCTGTGCCACCCCTGCTGCCACCCTGCTGTGTTACCCTGCTGTATTATCCTGCTGTGTTACCCTGCTGTGTCACCCCTGCTGTGTTACCCTGCTGTGTTACCCTGCTGTTTTACCTGCTGTATTACCTGATGTGTCACCTGCTGTTTTACCCTGCTGTGTTACCTGCTGTGTTATCCTGCTATATTACCTGCTATGTTACCCTGCTGTGATATCCTGCTGTATCACCCTGCTGTGTCACCTGCTGTGTTACTCAGCTGTGTTACCCTGCTGTACCATGGTTGTATTACCCTGTTGTATTCCCTGCTGTGTTACCCTGCTGTACCATGGTTGTATTACCCTGCTGTATTACCCTGCTGTACCATGGTTGTATTACCCTGCTGTGTTACCCTGCTGTACCATGGTTGTATTACCTGCTGTATTACCCTGCTGTACCATGGTTGTATTACCCTGCTGTATTACCCTGCTGTACCATGGTTGTATTACCCTGCTGTATTACCCTGCTGTACCATGGTTGTATTACCCTGCTGTGTTACCCTGCTGTACCATGGTTGTATTACCCTGTTGTATTACCCTGCTGTACCATGGTTGTATTACCTGCTGTATTACCCTGCTGTACCATGGTTGTATTACCTGCTGTGTTACCCTGCTGTACCATGGTTGTATTACCCTGTTGTACCCTGCTGTACCATGGTTGTATTACCTGCTGTATTACCCTGCTGTACCATGGTTGTATTACTCCTGCTGTGTTACCCTGCTGTACCATGGTTGTATTACCCTGTTGTATTACCCTGCTGTACCATGGTTGTATTACCCTGTTGTATTACCCTGCTGTACCATGGTTGTATTACCCTGCTGTATTACACTGCTGTACCATGGTTGTATTACCCTGCTGTGTTACCCTGCTGTACCATGGTTGTATTACCCTGCTGTGTTACCCTGCTGTACCATGGTTGTATTACCCTGCTGTATTACCCTGCTGTATTACCCTGCTGTACCATGGTTGTATTACCCTGTTGTATTACCCTGCTGTACCATGGTTGTATTACCTGCTGTATTACCCTGCTGTACCATGTTTGTATTACCCTGCTGTGTTACCCTGCTGTACCATGGTTGTATTACCCTGCTGTATTACCCTGCTGTACCACGGTTGTGTACCCTGCTGTGTTACCTGCTGTACCATGTTTGTATTACCCTGCTGTATTACCCTGCTGTATTACCCTGCTGTACCATGGTTGTATTACCCTGCTGTGTTACCCTGCTGTACCATGGTTGTATTACCCTGCTGTATTACCCTGCTGTGTTACCCTGCTGTTCCTGGTTGTATTACACTGCTGTATTACCCTGCTGTACCATGTTTGTATTACCTGCTGTATTACACTGCTGTGTTACCCTGCTGTACCATGTTTGTATTACCCTGCTGTGTTACCCTGTACCATGGTTGTATTACCCTGTATTACCTGCTGTTTTACCCTGCTGTACCATGGTTGTATTACCCTGCTGTATTACCCTGCTGTGTCACCCTACTGTACCATAGGTTGTATTACCCTGTTGTATTACCCTGCTGTACCATGGTTGTATTACCCTGCTGTATTACCCTGCTGTACCATGGTTGTATTACCCTGCTGTGTTACCCTGCTGTACCATGGTTGTATTACCCTGTTGTATTACCCTGCTGTACCATGGTTGTATTACCCTGCTGTGTTCCCTGCTGTACCATGGTTGTATTACCCTGCTGTGTTACCCTGCTGTACCATGGTTGTATTACCCTGCTGTGTTACCCTGCTGTACCATGGTTGTATTACCTGCTTGTGTTACCCTGCTGTACCATGGTTGTATTACCCTGCTGTGTTACCCCTGCTGTACCATGGTTGTAATGCCTGTTGTATTACCCTGCTGTACCATGGTTGTATTACCCTGCTGTGTTACCCTGCTGTACCATGGTTGTATTACCCTGCTGTACCATTTGTTACCCTGCTGTACCATGGTTGTATTACCCTGCTGTGTTACCCTGCTGTACCATGTTTGTTCACCTGCTGTGTTACCCTGCTGTACATGGTTGTATTACCTGCTGTGTTACCCTGCTGTACCATGGTTGTATTACCTGCTGTGTTACCCTGCTGTACCATGGTTGTATTACCTGCTGTGTTACCCTGCTGTACCATGGTTGTATTACCCTGTTGTATTACCCTGCTGTACCATGGTTGTATTACCCTGCTGTGTTACCCTGCTGTACCATGGTTGTATTACCCTGCTGTACCAGTTGTATTACCCTGCTGTGTTACCATGGTTGTATTACCCTGCTGTGTTACCCTGCTGTACCATGGTTGTATTACCCTGCTGTGTTACCCTGCTGTACCATGGTTTGTATTACCCTGCTGTGTTACCCTGCTGTACCATGGTTGTATTACCCTGCTGTGTTACCCTGCTGTACCATGGTTGTCCCTGCTGTGTTACCCTGCTGTACCATGGTTGTATTACCCTGTTGTATTACCTGCTGTACCATGGTTGTATTACCCTGCTGTGTTACCCTGCTGTACCATGGTTGAGTACCCTGCTGTGATTTGTTTACCCTGCTGTACCATGGTTGTATTACCTGTTGTATTACCCTGCTGTACCATGGTTGTATTACCCTGCTGTGTTACCCTGCTGTACCATGGTTGTATTACCCTGCTGTGTTACCCTGCTGTACCATGGTTTGTATTACCCTGCTGTGTTACCCTGCTGTACCATGGTTGTATTACCCTGCTGTATTTACCCTGCTGTACCATGGTTGTATTACCCTGCTGTGTTACCCTGCTGTACCATGGTTGTATTACCCTGCTGTGTTACCCTGCTGTACCATGGTTGTATTACCCTGCTGTGTTACCCTGCTGTACCATGGTTGTATTACCTGCTGTGTTACCCTGCTGTACCATGGTTGTATTACCCTGCTGTACCATGGTTGTACCCTCTGTACCATGGTTGTTCCTGCTGTGTTACCTGCTGTGTTACCATGGTTGTATTACCCTGCTGTGTTACCCTGCTGTACCATGGTTGTATGCCTGTTGTATTACCCTGCTGTACCATGGTTGTATTACCCTGCTGTGTTACCCTGCTGTACCATGGTTTATTACCCTGCTGTGTTACCCTGCTGTACCATGGTTGTATTACCCTGTTGTATTACCCTGCTGCACGGTTGTATTACCCTGCTGTATTTACCCTGCTGTTTACCCTGCTGTACCATGGTTGTATTACACTGCTGTGTTACCCTGCTGTACCATGGTTGTATTACCCTGTTGTATTACCCTGCTGTACCATGGTTGTATTACCCTGTTGTATTACCCTGCTGTGCCATGGTTGTATTACCCTGCTGTGTTACCCTGCTGTATAGTTTGTATTACCTGCTGTGTTACCCTGCTGTACCATGGTTGTATTACCCTGCTGTGTTACCCTGCTGTACCATGGTTGTATTACCCTGCTGTTTTACCCTGCTGTACCATGGTTGTATTACCCTGCTGTGTTACCCTGCTGTACCATGGTTGTATTACCCTGCTGTACCATGGTTGTATTACCCTGCTGTACCATGGTTGTATTACCCTGCTGTGTTACCCTGCTGTGTACCATGGTTGTATTACCCTGCTGTGTTACCCTGCTGTACCATGGTTGTATTACCCTGTTGTATTACCCTGCTGTACCATGGTTGTATTACCCTGCTGTGTTACCCTGCTGTACATGTTTGTATTACCTGCTGTCACCCTGCTGTACCATGTTGTATTACCCTGTTGTATTACCCTGCTGTGCCACGTTTGTATTACCTGCTGTGTTACCCTGCTGTGTTACCCTGCTGTACCATGGTTGTATTACACTGCTGTGTTACCCTGCTGTACCATGGTTGTATTACCCTGTTGTATTACCCTGCTGTACCATGGTTGTATTACCCTGTTGTATTACCCTGCTGTGCCATGGTTGTATTACCCTGCTGTGTTACCCTGCTGTACCATGGTTGTATTACCCTGTTGTATTACCCTGCTGTACCATGGTTGTATTACCCTGTTGTATTACCCTGCTGTGCCATGGTTGTATTACCCTGCTGTGTTACCCTGCTGTACCATGGTTGTATTACCTGCTGTATTACCCTGCTGTACCATGGTTGTATTACCCTGCTGTTACCCTGCTGTACCATGGTTGTTTACCCTGCTGTATTACCTGCTGTATTACCCTGCTGTACCATGGTTGTATTACCCTGTTGTATTACCCTGCTGTACCATGGTTTGTATTACCTGTTACCCTGCTGTACCATGGTTGTATCCTCTGTTACCCTGCTGTACCATGGTTGTATTACCCTTTGTATTACCCTGCTGTACCATGGTTGTATTACCCTGCTGTATTTACCCTGCTGTACCATGGTTGTATTACACTGCTGTATTACCCTGCTGTACCATGGTTGTATTACCCTGCTGTATTACCCTGCTGTATTACCCTGCTGTACATGGTTGTATTACACTGCTGTATTCCCTGCTGTACCATGGTTGTATTACCCTGCTGTATTACCCTGCTGTATTACCCTGCTGTACCATGGTTGTATTACCCTGTTGTATTACCCTGCTGTGCCATGGTTGTATTACCCTGCTGTGTTACCCTGCTGTACCATGGTTGTATTACCCTGCTGTATTACCCTGCTGTACCATGGTTGTGTACCCTGCTGTGTTACCCTGCTGTACCATGGTTGTATTACCCTGCTGTATTACCCTGCTGTATTACCCTGCTGTACCATGGTTGTATTACCTGTTGTATTACCCTGCTGTACCATGGTTGTATTACCCTGCTGTATTACCCTGCTGTACCATGGTTGTATTACCTGCGTATTACCCTGCTGTACCATGGTTGTATTACCCTGTTGTATTACCCTGCTGTACCATGGTTGTATTACCCTGCTGTGTTACCCTGCTGTACCATGGTTGTATTACCCTGCTGTGTTACCCTGCTGTACCATGGTTGTATTACCCTGCTGTGTTACCCTGCTGTACCATGGTTGTATTACCCTGCTGTATTACCCTGCTGTGCCACGGTTGTATTACCCTGCTGTATTACCCTGCTGTACCATGGTTGTATTACCCTGCTGTATTACCCTGCTGTACCATGGTTGTATTACCCTGCTATATCATGGTTATATTACTGTGTTACTGTTATTTCGTATTATTAATGACAATATTGTGATAGTAGTTTTTTTACCAGCATATATGAACGCATGTTAGAATATATGTTAATAGTCGCCTCCCTTGAGCTTCTCGTCCAATTAAAACAACAAATGAAAAAAATATTTGAATAACAGGAGAACTCGTCATGTTATATTGGATAACTAAAATATCATATGATAGTGAAGAATGTTTATCGCAGTTTTTGTACCTATATATAATACTTTTTATATTGTTTTTATTGTTGTTATATTGTTTAATTATTGCTATATTGTTTTTATTATTGTGTTTTAGTTATTAGTTTATATTATAATTAAGGGAAAAATATAGTTGATGTTAACGAATCTATATACAGGTATTTCCCACAAACGCATGAAAATAAAAATATTAATAAACTTGTCACGTCTCGTATTAATGAATGTTATTGTTTATACAAATGTGTCCACCAGAACGATCATAAATGAAAACCATAACAAAACCTAAAGTGAGAGGGGCGTCCACTGTGTTGAGTGTGTATGGTGTATAATAGTATCAATTAGTAGTGAAGGCTAGTAGGGGTTGGACGTGACATCACAAAATAAAAAAAAATAATAGCTAGAGTGATGTGTGTGTATGCGTGTGTGTGTGTATGTGTGGGTAGGGTGTGTGTGTGTGTGTGTGTGTTGTGTGTGTGTGTGTGTGGGTGTGTGGAGGTGTGTGGTGTGTGTGTGGGTGTGTGTGTGTGTGTGTGTAAGGTGTGTGTGATGTGTGGGGGAGGTGTGTGAGGTGTGTGTGTGTGTGTGTGTGGGGGATGGGGAGGTGTGTGTGGTGTGTGTGTGTGTGGTGATGTGTGTGGGGAGGTGTGTGTGTGATAATAATAATAATAATAATTAACAGTTTATTGAAGAGCATGAGCTGAGGGCTGAAAATATAGAGCTACATAATTGGGAATGGGTCTCTTGATTTACAAATAATATACAAATAACATAAGTGATATAAATAAGATATATAATAACTAGATGGGGAAAAGCTCAACTACAGTTCATTTCAACATAGTGACAGTGCAAGAAGTAGTATTTACTGGGGTGAATACACTGGTTTATTACAAGTTATTGATAATTTTTACAATGGTTGGGACTGGGCTTTCTTATAGCGATCAGTTCGTGCTCTTATGGGCTGATGCGGTTGTGGTGTCGAACAGCAATTCTCGGGCTAGGGATCTCGAGGTAGTAGGAGTTGGGGGAGGTGTGTGTGTTTGTGGGGAGGTGTGTGTGTGGTGACGTGTGTGGTGAAGTGTGTGTGTAGTGAAGTGTGTGTGTGTGGTGATCTGTGTGGTGTGTGGGTGTGTAGTGAAGTGTGTGTGTGTGTGTGGTGATGTGTGAGGTGATGGTGTTGTGTGTGTGTGTTGTATATTATGATGTGTATGGTGACGTGTGGTTATGCATATTATGTGGTGACGTGTGTATTTGTCATGTGTCGGGTGTTGATGTCGCACTTTTGACAGACAGAATCATAATTATCACCTAATATTTACATCTGCTTTATTGCTGTGATTTTGGTTGTAATAAGAGACACGGGAATATTTCAGGTAATGTTGTTTCGTTATTCCTTCACAACTCTGTAGGATGACCTATAACACGAGGCTGTGTAATTCTCACTTTGTTTTCGGTGATTATAATATTGTAGTTCATCATTAGGTAAACCATCATTAGAGCATCATACGTTTTACATCATACGTTATACATTATACATGACACTTTTTACAGTATACATTATACATTATAGACGTAGCATTACAGATATTACCCGAGTGCCCTAGCTTACAGGTGAAGACTCACAGGCTAATTAGTACACTAACAGGTGGCGCTACATGACGCACCAATGTAACTTGTTGTAGTAAATTTAAATATTTTTTTTTGTGTAAGCTCTTCCTCAACTCTTGTTAAGTGTGAAGTTTACCAAAAGTGAAGAAAAAGTAGAAAAAAACAATAACAATAATAATTACTATCTTAAGGTGTGCGTTTTTTTGGTCAGTGGAGCGATGTTTACGTTTTTCAATTTGTATTTTTGTATCATTTAAATCATATCTACACCATTCCTGTATTAAGAAAACACCTCTGAGATAATGTCTTAATTTGACGATGATGAAGATTACAGGATAAGGAGCGACCAGGTGCTTCACCCCGTGTTGGTCTGACCACCTCATGTGTGTAGCAATTAAGTGAAATTGACTTTGATGAAACTCAGGGTATACAGAAGCGCCAACGAGCAGCTCACAGAATACTGGTTTAACTCCATCTCGTCTCCTGTGTGTAAAGCTTCATATCACTTGGCTATTATAAGGTACAGTCAAAGAAAAAATGTCGCGTTACATTCACCGTGCTGTATGTTCTGAAATCCATGATGAAATATTTTGGTAAAGTTGCCCGCCAATGTCAATGAATCTTCGAGGCTCGAGTTTGAACTACCCAAATTTATCCCTTTGTTCACCACCAGATGGCGCAGATGCCTGTACCATTTCCCAATGTGTGATTATAGATTAATATTAAGAGAGAGTTTTAATATTTGTCGAAGTTTACCGGTTTTTAATGAGTAAATTATTTGTCATTAATCATACAGTATCTCGTATATTTCCTAACCATAACCCATCTTGGTATGTTTATGACAAGATAACTCCCTTGAGGTCAAATGAGAGGAAGTAGGGTGGCTCCCCCCCTGCCCCCGCCGTGGAGGAAACGCTGATTGGTGGTTTAGAGGTAAAATTTCACACACACTGACCCTTCATAAGATGATAAATTGTTTCCTGTCAGCCGGGCGGAGTAAAACCACCCAGGAGGCTTTTATTTATTATTAGATGACAAACTGGTGCGTCAGGTTTTAGTCTTGGTTAACAGAGTCGTTCAGTCATACACGGGGAAAGTAAGATTCTGAAATTTGTCATTTTAAGTTATGGAAGAACCCCTGAAAGCCAGGACAATGCTGTAAACTCATCATTCTGTGTATTAATTAAATTGTATACAAGGTAGAGTTCATCATATAACGTCGTATAAATTTGTATTATAATTTATAAGTATAATACAGAAATTGATATAACAAGAGTAATCATTTAAGTCGCTCGATCGAAACATCACAACACACATGCACTTGCCAGATGATCCTACGAAATGTTGACGAGAAACATAATCCTACATGGATAATTATTTTACATAAATGAATTCAATAATTTTCGTGAGCTTTCGGCAGAATTGTGGTACAGTAACTAAGCAACGATTGGTAGTATCATACGAACACTCACTTTTGATATTTTCCGAAGCATGATAACAAAAGAAAAACGAGACCGTAAACAAAAGACCGGATGAAATATACCAACAAGTTCTCCTCGTGAATGTTGTACCGCAAACAAGATTTTTTTTATAGCCAGAAACTTATATGTGGTTAATTGTGTATTGTATAGCATAGAGAGTGTTAGTGTGAAGGAGGTACAGTGGTGTGTGTGTGTGTGTGTGTGTGTGTGTGTGTGTGTGTGTGGCTGTGCAAGTAATTACTGTGTGAAGATGGGTATTAATAATTCTCTCTCTCTCTCTCTCTCTCTCTCTCTCTCTCTCTCTCTCTCTCTCTCTCTCTCTCTCTCTCTGTCCTCTCCTCTCTCTCCAGTCTCTCCTCTCTCTCTCCCAGGGTCCTCTCCTCTCTACTCTCCAGGGTCCCTCCTCCTCTCTCCCAGGGTCCTCCCCACCTCCCAGGTCCTCCCATCCTCCCTCTCTCCCAGGGTCCTCTCCTCTCTACCTCCCAGGTTCCTCTCCTCTACCTCCCAGGGTCCTCGCACTCTCTCTCAGGGTCCTCCCACTCTCTATTCACTCAGGGTCCTCTCTCTCTCTCTCTCCCAGGGTCCTCTCTCTCTCTCTCTCTCAGGATCTCCTCTCTCTCTCTCTCTCAGGATCTCCTCTCACTCTCTCTCTCAGGATCTCCTCTCACTCTCTCTCTCAGGATCTCCTCTCACTCTCTTCTCTACTTATGAATATAAACAAAATACATTTTGGTCCATGATTAAAATCTTGAACAGTAAAACAATAAATTAAAATGCAGTTAACTAACTACATACGAATACAAATAACAGAGACGTTATGATCCACAAAAATTCTGGACCAATAAACCAGTAAGATAATTAAAAACAAAGACACTAAAATACACAACTAGGATATCATATTACATACACATGATACGTGGAAAACTGTTACGTAAGTTCATTCATACTTAAACATACAAGGCAAGTATAGAATGGATGGCACTGCATACAACTTCATGGTCAGACCTTTCAATGAACAAGTTTTCATAGTGTTGTGATGTTGGCGCAATGATATGGGACCACCACAACTGTATATCTCCATACATACACCACCAACCATACACCCAACCAACCACCTAACCAACATACACCCAACCAACACCACACAACCAACACCCAACCAACCCCACCAACCTACACCCAACCAACCAACACCACCAACCATACACCCAACCAACCACACACCATCAACCTACGCCATTAACCTACACCAACCATACACCCAACCCAACCAACCATACACACCAACCATACACCCAACCGACCACACCACCAACCATACGACCAACCATACACCACCAACAATACACCACCAACCATACACCACCAACCATACACTCAACCAGCCACAAACCCACAGCCATACATCCACAACCATACACCACCTCTACTATACCCCTAACCACACCCATAACTATACACCACCTAACTATACCCCACCAACCATACCTCTAACAATACCCCTCAACCATACCCAACCACACACCTCTATCCCCACCAACCATACCCACAACCATACACCACCTCTTACTCCCCACCAACCATACCCACCTTACTACACTCCCTAACTATACCCCAACCACATACCACCTCTAACAATACCCCACCAACCATACCCACAACTATACACCACCTCTAACTATACCCCATCAACCATACACCCATAACCATACACCACTCCTAACTATACCCCACCAACCATACACCACCTCACCCCACCAACCATACCCACAACCATACACCACCTCTAACTATACCCCACCAACCATACACCACCTCTAACTATACCCCATCAACCTATACCCACAACCATACACCACCTCTACAATACCCCATCAACCATACCCACAACCATACACCACCCCTAACCATGCACTACCCTAACTATACCCCAGCCACAACCATACCCACAACCATACATCACCTCTAACTATACCCCACCAACCATACCCACAACCCACCACATCTAACAATACCCCACCAACCATACCCACAACCATACATCACCTCTAACAATACCCCATCAACCATACACCCATAACCATACACCACCTCTAACAATACCCCACCAACCATACCCACAACCATACATCACCTCTAACAATACCCTATCAACCATACACCCATAACCATACACCACCTCTAACAATACCCCACAAATACCCACCCATCAACCATACCATCACACCCACCATACACCACCTCTAACAATACCCCACCAACCATACCCACAACCATACACCACCTCCATACACCCATAACCATACACCACCTCTAACTATACCCCATCAACCATACCCACAACCATACACCACCTCTAATAATACCCCATCAACCATACCCACAACCATACACCACTCTAACAATACCCCACCAACCATACCCACAACCATACACCACCTCTAACAATACCCCATCAACCATACCCACAACCATACACCACCTCTAACATACCCACCAACCATACCCACAACCATACACCACCTCTAACTAATACCCCACCAACCATACCCACAACCATACACCACCTCTAAATACCCCATCAACCATACCCACAACCATACAACCACCTCTAACAATACCCCACCAACCATACCCACAACCATACACCACCTCTAACTATACCCCATCAACCATACCCACAACCATACACCACCTCTAACAATACCCCATCAACCATACCCACAACCATACAACCACCCTAACAATACCCCACCAACCATACCCACAACCATACCACCTCTAACAATACCCACCAACCATACCCATAACCATACACCCATAACTATACCCCATCAACCATACAACCTACCTCTAACAATACCCCATCAACCATACCCACAACCATACAACCATAACACCCCATGCCCCACCAACCATACCCACAACCATACACCACCCTAACTATACCCCACCAACCATACCCACAACCCAACCTCTAACAATACCCATCAACCATACCATACACACTCTAACTATAATCAACTATACCCCAACCATACACCACCAACCATGCACCAACCATACCCACAACCATACACCACCTCTAACAATACCCCATCAACCATACACCCCATACACCACATATCCACAACCATACACCACCCCTACAGTAACTATACCTCACTAACCATACACCTACAACTGTATATCCCCAACCATACACCCACAACCATACACCACCCCTACACTAACCATACACAACTGTATATCCCCAACCATACACCCACAACCGTACACTCTACAGTTATTCAGAGGACAGATTGGTTGTCATTGAGGCAGGCGGGTGTAATATCATATTGGTTGGTGTGTTTGTGAATGGTCCTTTACAAGTTCAGTCGGGGAACGAGTAACAGGAAATGATATATCTGTTGGGTATGTATGTATGTATGTATGTGTGTATGTGTATGTGTGTGTGTGTGTGTGTGTGTGTGTGTGTGTGTGTGTGTGTGTGTGTGTGTGTATAATAATAATAATACTACTAATAATAATAATAAACGGTTTATTAATAGAGTTGCAGCCGGTAGCTGAAAATATACAAACTTAAATGTGATTCAGACCTAATAATATACTTTCAATACATTTACAGGGCTGTACAGTACATAAATCAGGAGCTATTTATTATTTCAACAATAGATAGGATGGTGCTATTCTTATATCCATCAGTGAGGGCTCTTATGGGCTGAATTTTGTTGTAGTGGCGGACTGCGCGAGGTGGGAGGGGGGCTGCCGGTGGCGATGACGAGGATGGTGCAGTAGTCAACTACCAAACCCTGCTAGTGCGTGGTGGTGGAGGTCACTGAGGGATGCCATTTCCAGGGTGGAGAGAGCGTTGTTATAGCTGGAGTAGTCTGCGCCGAGCATGAGTCTGCAGGCCCTCTTCTGTACCTTCTCTAGCTGAGGTTGTTGGGAAGAGTCAATTTTTGGAGTATAAATGCGTTGTAAATAGTCCTCAGCTCTGGCGTGGGTGCCCCAAGTGACATGTGTCATCGTGGCATGTAGAGTCGGTACGAGGCTGCCTTGATAGTGTTGTTTACATGGGCCTTCCAGTCCAGTTTGTGGTCTATAGTTACACCCAGGAGTTTGGCAGACTGCTCTAACTGGAGAGGATGGGCACCCACTGTAACTGCTGGAGCTTTCACTGGAGTGGTGGTGGTATTGAAGTGCATGACTACGGTTTTGGTGTGATTGATGGTGACCTTGTTCTCCGTAGTTCATCCCTATAGCCTGTCCAGGGTGCCTTGTAGCGATGAGTAGTCCGGTGAGGTGTTGTCCACTGTAACCCCTACAACCAATCATCGTCAGGGTAGGTGGCCTTCACAACCAATCA
Source organism: Homarus americanus (assembly GCF_018991925.1). Classification (NCBI taxonomy): domain Eukaryota; kingdom Metazoa; phylum Arthropoda; class Malacostraca; order Decapoda; family Nephropidae; genus Homarus; species Homarus americanus. The sequence continues at coordinate 17,951,585 of NW_024716703.1, read as the reverse complement.
TCGTCAGGATAGGTGGCCTTCACAACCAATCATCGTCAGGGTAGGTGGCCTTCACAATCAATCATCGTCAGGGTAGGTGGCCTTCACAATCAATCATCGTCAGGGTAGGTGGCCTTCACAATCAATCATCGTCAGGGTAGGTGGCCTTCTAGCCAATAAACATTGAAGATGGCTTACTTATCAGGCAATTTACCTCAAATTGGTATCAGTTTCAGCCAATCACCTTACACCCAAAAGAGTTATTATTCACACGACCTGTTGTATAGCGGAGCGGATAACAGGTACAATCATGCAAATGATCATACAAGCATGAAATTTGGTATGAACATTCAATTTGGGTTACTAACTTATCAAATCTATCCGATTGTACATTCAAACTTCCAAGATGACTGCCAAAGTTACCCAACCCATTTATTGGGCAATCTGTGCACATGAGGTGTCTATTCCTATGTCTTAAAGCAAGCTGGAGCAGATTATGATGTATGGAACCCTCGGATATGTCTTTTATTCATAAAGTAGGTTCTGCATATTCTTTTACCTCATTTCATAAAAAAATATGTGCAAGCGATTCTTAGTTAAACAATGAAAAACATGTAATTATCTTGCTCATATCCTTGGTAGATACTGTTCTAAAAATTCTTTCATATTTACAGCTGCTGGCATATGCATCCACACACAGCTGTGTAAGTGAGATCAGAGCAGATATATTTACATCGCTGTCCACAGTCTTTCTTGCAAGAACGATTGGTCAGTTCTTGGCAGCTCTCTGATATTGGTGGAAGGTCTGTTCAGTGTATATTGGTGAAAGAGTCCGGAAGTTCAGGAACTTTCTTCACTGTAACTGTTTCCACATGAAGTGACTCACATTCCTCACCAAGATTGTCAAAGCTTGGAGGCTGGAAAACAGAGATACAGGTACCAGGGAAAGATGTGTGTGCTGTAGTTGCAGTAGGGTTATGATCAATGTTGTTTACTATAGATGTTGTAAAATGATGCTTTCCCAAAACAGGTGGGCACAAAACTCCATCTTCTACATACTGGGAAACACAGCATCACCAAGTTGGGCAAATATTTCTAGAACCCTATCATAGGAAATGCAAATACCATGGTCATGGAGCATGTCAATAAACAATCTTTTCCTAGTCTTTGCAAACACAGACATGGCAATATACACAGCAAATGGGGTCTCGCGATCCTTAGAGTGTCTGTGAGAATCTGCTCATTCCTTGTACATAGCAAAACAGTTGTACTGCAACAGCTGTGCCATAGTAAGATCTGACTTGGATGCTCCATGCTGAAGTTGTGATTTAATGATCTGCGCCATGTTCAATCATACATATGAATTTGAGAAGTGATGAAGGAACTGCCTCTTCAATACTTCTATCACCAAGTATGGTTAGGAATTTTGATTTGTGTTTGGGCATATCCTGCCGTATTTTTGTTGCAGCCTTGACTAAATGAACAGCTTCACTGTATTTGCCAGCCTCAGCCAGGATAGAGATAACATCTTCTTGGAATGCTAGCAAAACATCTCTTCCTTGATTGTGAGGTTCCGGTTGATGAATATATGAAACTATTTGCTCCTTAAGTCTAGTAGAATGAACTTCAGGTGATTCGACACCAACTTGTTCGAGTCTTTGCTTGTACAGTAAGACTAAGTCTGCTCGTCTAAAAATTGTACGATTATAACCTTCACATGCAGTTTTTGTCACAAAGATGTACAGTATGTCACCAATTCAGAGAAAGTCAGTGGATATGCATCTTTTTTGTCGAGGTTCTTTGTGTTTTCTCATATTCCCCTGCACTAAGCTAAGCCCTTCCTCTTTTGTAGAGCGCAGCTAAGCAAGCAGGGTGATATTTCATCTCTTGTGCCACTACATCTCCTGCATTAAGCTTAACAAGGAGTCTTTTGTCACGGAGTGTCTTTGCACATTCATTGATTCTGTCATTGAGTTTCATTGTCATTGCTTGTCTGAGAGCACTCTCTGGTGCTGGCTTGTCACACAAAAAGCATTTTGTTGTGGTTTTTGTGTCTCTTGACTTTCGTGGTACCTTACTTCTGGGTGGGTGGAGAGGCAGGAGAGTGTGGAGGACGACACAGGAAACTCTGGGTAGAATGTGCATCTATTTTGGTGTCAGATTTCATATCTTGCATTGACACAATACAGATGGGAATATTGTGTAAGCATAATTTCAACTTGATATTAATTTATTTTCCAAAAGTGAATAAGTTAGTGTTATTATTACTCATTCTTGAACATTGTTTTTTTTTTTTACATATTTCAGTCACTTGCGTTGGATATATATATTGATTTCCAATTTAGACATGATGAAAAATACTCTCATTTAATTTTAATGAGCATTTTAAATTGCTCCATTAGTTTATATGTTGGAGTAGCCCAATTAGGTTCGTGCCCCCATTTATAGGACACCATTATTCAGGTTAACACGTTGTTGATGATATAATCCCGTGTACCTCCAGTGACACATTAGTCTCCATTAATACACAGCCATTTACCACAAAGTGAACACTGGGGTAATATATCTGCAGGCTTCATTATACCAATATTCTACATAGTTTATTTTACCCCATGTTAGTTATCCTACTTAGTTATTACCCCATGTTAGTTCTCCTCCATAGTTATTACTCCATGTTAGTTATCCTACTTAGTTATTACTCCATGTTAGTTATCCTCCACTGTTATTACTCCATGTTAGTTATCCTCCACAGTTATTACTCCATGTTAGTTATCCTCCACAATTAATATTCCTCCATGTTAGTTATCCTCCACAGTTAATATTCCTCCATGTATAAAATACCCTCCAGTTATTAATCCTCCATATTGAAGTTATCCTCCGCTGTTAAATGCACCTCCATGTTGCAGGTATAGTCAGCACAGAAGCCTTGTAATAGTAGACGTCATCAGTGTTACACCATGTTAATTCAAAATCCATTTATTCTACACTTCAGATTATGATTAATATCCGTAAGTATTCAAATAAATCTGTGATCAGTGTTGACTTTATGGTGTGTCATATATGGGGTATTATGGTGTCATGTGATGTGTCATATATGAAGGTATTATTGTGTCACCTGGTGTGTCGAGGAGTGAGGACAAAATTAGTAGAGGGTGAGGACAATACTGGTCTAGGAGCGAGGACAAAATTGGTCTAGGTTGAGGACAAAGAAGACACCAAGAATTAAAGGGGAAGGTTATGATGATGAGGTGAGGACAAACGCCGGCAGGAGGAGGACAATGACACACTGCGGTCTTAATGGTTGGAGGAAATTAGCAGCATCTATCTGTAAGCGAAGGTGCTGAGGATGGAGTGAGACGACTTGTGTCTGCTGCTCCAGGAATACTGAGAGAGAGAGAGAGAGAAAGAAAGAAAGAGAGAGACAGACGTTAAAGAACATTATGCGGTGGTTGAATAGTAATAACACCTGCATGAATATGACCTTCGTGTATGAACCTCTGTCCTGCGTGGCAATGAACAGGGATAGGAACTTCAGTGTCAAGACCTGACAGAACTACTCGGAATACCTCAAGTTTTGCCAATAAAGTTGTTAAACTAAACTAAGCCGGATCGGTTGATGAAGCGTCGGACAAGGGGACATATCCCAACTCACTGAAGGAGGAGGAGTAGAAAGAAGGGGAGGAGGAAAAGGAGGAGAATGTGAAGGAGAAAAAAAAAGGAAGAAGATAAAGAGGAGAGGAAAGAGGAAGCTGGATAATAGATCTTGGGGACTCCTTACCCATACTGAAGGAAGGAGAGAATGGAGGTCTTTGTAGAGTGTGGTAAATCGTGTGTGTGGAGGAAGTATATTTTCGTGAAGGTAAATATAAGGAAAGAAACAGAACAAGATCTGGTTGCCCAAGATTCAGGAAACTGGTGGTTTAAGACAAGAAGTAATTGATTAATAGATGAGGTAAAGATAAAAATTGTTAGCGTCTTATGTTGCGAAATGACTTACGGGACTTTGAGAATCTGGACCAAGGGATAGAGAGTCACCACAGCAAGACTCGGGGATAGTGAGTCTCCACAGCACGACCCAGGGATAGTGAGTCACCACAGCAAGATACAGGGATAGTGAGTCACCACAGCAGGACCCAGGGATAGTGAGTCACACCATCATCCTCGGAGACACAACAGCAGCAAGCATGACTGTGACTCTTCCCTCCTTCCTCAGTGTTGGGGTGTACGCCGATATCAGCGGAAGGTGAGGGAGGGGAAGGGTGTCGGGGGAGGGGAGGGATTGCTGGGGAGGAAAAGGGAGGACAGGGGTGAGGATCGTCCTTGGTGATGACAGTGCACAAGTAGATGGATTCGTCCCTCGCCAATTTGTCATCCAGCTTGACTTACGACCATCCTATCCCCTCTGTCTTCCATCCCACGTTCATCAACCTCCTCCTTATTCTCTTCTTCCATGTTTCCTCTGTTTCCCTCTTCCACACTTTCCCCGTCAGCTGCCTGCGGGTGGTGCCACACATCTTCCTCCCCCGTTACCTCTTCCTTCCCTCCCTCCCTCCCTCCCTCATTGTTCGTTTTCATCGTCTTTTTGCGCACAATTTATTCTTCTTAAGGAGGTACAATAACAAGAGATAATAAGACCCGAAATAAAAACGTCCCTATCTTTGTCAGGAGTTTGTCCCCTTGTGTGGGTCGGGCGGGCCCCTCAATATGTGGCCCGAGTGAACCCCTCAGTGGCTGGACCAGACTTATCTTGATGCTTTAAACCGGGATATGTTAAAGTGATGTTGTGGGAGGGGAGGCGGTGACCCAGCCACACACACATGAGGGACGCCTACCTCGGGGAGACGACTGAGGACTCAGATAAGAGGCGGAGGGAATAGAGGGAGAGAAAGGAGAATAAAAGTAAATGAGGGGTGAATGTGAGGTGGAGGAGATGAGAGGAGAAGAAGAAAGAAAAGATAAGAGAAACTGGGGAATGCAGTAGTGAATAAGAAGTGAAGAATAGGTAGAGAAGAGGGGAGGCGGCTGAACATCGATTTGGCGAAGGAATGTGACTGGATCTACCTTTTCCCAGGTTATCCAAACGTGATCTACAAGCATTAATTTTCCTGACCTCCAGCAGATAATGGATCGATTGATTTTGAGGAGAGAGAGAGCAATAATAAAATTAAATGAATACATATATTTATTGCCAAATGCTTATATTACTTTCAGTGCACACTCATTCATCTAAGAACAGTATGGGGAAGAAATTACTTATGTGATGAGTTGTACGGAATGACGTCAGCAAGCCGTATGTAGTCTGGACTGTAGGTGCTGGTTGCTAGCATCAAGCACACATCCAGGTGACCATCTGACGGCGTGGATTGGTATTTTAATTTGACGATTTTCATGTGTGAGAATGTTGACTTACAAAGGTAGGTAGACCCAACACACGCTGTAAAGTGCATGACACACACTCTAACAGTTGAATATTTTTCCTCGAGAAGTATGTTTCAAAATCTTCAGTCTGAGGCCCTGGATTTGATTTGAATATCGTTCTGAAGAGTCAAAATTTAATTCTCAATTGGAGGTATATCCAAATTAAACAATGATGCCATTTTGGGTGAAATTTATCCCTGTTAATGTCTGCACCAAATACATAAATGTAGCTACAGGTTCTAGCGCTGCCAAATATCGAAACCGTTTGTCAAAATCTGTAATAATATCTCGTAGCTGTTCAACATTTCTAACACAATCAAACTGACTTTCCAGCTTTGACATCACGACTGCTAGATGCAAAGACAAAATATTCCATGAATGTTGCTACTAATAATGGAGATAAAAAAAAAATGCTGTGTACTGTACCTGTAGGATCCCTGTTGATGGTCTACGGCTCTACTGTCCATCCCGAGATCTACCCCTGGTCTAGGACATAAGAAGGTACTGGGAGGTTGGATGAACTAAGGAGCTCGACACAGTCACCGCCACAATACCACTCACCAAACTGCACCACAGATTTACTCAAGATTCATACCAAGGTTGAGAAACGTAGAATTAAATTAAAGCTGAGCCAACACACTGTGGGTTAACCAGACAAATTTGGTTTAAGAGTTGGCATTGAGGGTGAGTGTACTTCATTGCCTGGTAAAATGATGTTATGTGGTAGTGTTATGTGGTGGTGGTGGTGGTGGTGGTATTATGTAGTGGTGGTGGTATGTAGTGGTGGTGGTATGTAGTGGTGCTATGTTGGTGTTATGTGGTGGCGTTATGTGGTGGTAATATGTGATTTTTTTTAATTTTGAATTTTGCAACAGGCAGCAGCTAGTTTATTGTACACCCCATACTCATCCTGTGAGCGGTAACGTAAAAAAGATTACAGAGGCCACAAAGGGTGTGTATCGGACCTCAGTGACTGATATTATGGCAGTGAATGTTACAGAGTACTTCCAGTACATTATTCAAGTCGGTACATAGAATTTTGATTAGATACTAGATGCCAAGTGTGGATACAGCCTTAGTATATCAGCTATCTTGTTATCAGAGATAAAGTGCTGTGCCATTGCATACACTGTGCTTGGGTCTGTCCCTATAAAGTTCTGTTTTTCACAGTCTAAGACGTAATGTTGGAGTGTGTGGCCATATGTCTGCCGCACTTTACATTTAGTTTTGTTCACATCTGCCTGCGGGGCATACTGCCAGAGGTACTTATATCCTAACTTTAGCGGTTACAACATCTTGTAATCTAGTGATCTTGTTACTTGCTCCATATACTGTATACACGTATCTCATCATGGTAAATAATGGATTGACTAGTACCTGTTTGTTCTTGTCTACTGGCTTCAAATTCACCAGCAACCTCTTTTCTGATTACAGTTTTTAAGGTTCTGCTTGACAGTCCCTCCCAGATTGTAGTTAACACTGTCATTGTTGGACGCGAGTTTAGCTTAGACATCAACTCTATGGTGGTGTTATGTGGTGGTGGTGTTATGTGGTGGTGGTGTTATGTGGTGGTGGTGGTTTTAAGAGGATAAGATAGCAGCAATTGGTTAGGTTAGGTTTATTAACTTACGAATGTGTACACTACTGGAGAAGATAATCTTGTGCCAGACAGGAATGCAAAAGGAAGGTGGGAAAAGAGAATAATATAAATAATAATAATAATAATAATAATAATAATAATAATAATAATAATAACAATAATAATAATAATAACAACAACAACGATGGATGTCTCATGCTGATAATCATAGTCATTATGATAATGATAATATAAATAATAACACTAAATATTGTCCATCAGTAATAATAACAACATAGTGTTAAACATATTAACCTCATAACTCATATGTTGAAGACAATATAATTGTTCATGAGGATATAAAGCTCACGTATAGAAGATATAAGTCACTTTAGGAGCTGTAGTGTCCTTCATACTGTAAGTGTTAAGTGCCTTGAGTTATAGAGGACGCACGACTCCGATACAGTATTATGATATAAAACCTTAAGATGAAAGAGCCAATAAAGTTTCGACGTAAATCAAAATTTAATACTTACCCAAATACAGTTCCCTGGAGAGAATGGTCTTAAATAATCAACAAGTCTTGTGAATGAATAATGTTCGGGTTGGGTGGATTTCGGCCGTTCTACACCATTAGTGCGTGACGTCACACCTGTAGGGTTTCTCGTTTTAGATTTTTTTAACATCCCGAATTTCCCCGTTTATGTAGATGAGGGTACTTATGCACTAAAATTAACATAACCTGTATATTCTCAATAAAAAAAATACTTAAACAAGTATAGTACTGCATAATATTTATACATTCAGTTATAATCGTATTATTAAAACAAAAAGTATTTCTCATAAAATATAACACAAAACATTAATATACTTATTCGACTCAGTGTAAACTAAAAGTACCTGCATTGGTAAAATAGCCCATTTATTTATTAATTACTATAATCCATTCCGTAGCATGTTCCTGTTTATCTTTATCGACAAATAATATAATGATTACAAATACAAGTACAGTACTACTGTACTATGATGATGATGATGATGATGATGAAGTAAAGTGGCAAATGACTTTGCCCTGGGAGAGGAGAGGAGAGAGAGAAGGAAAGCATAGAAACGGGAAGTACTGTACTATCTCTGAGTCGACTCACATTGTATAAGGCTACTTCACTGAATCAGTGAATCATTGCACCCAAATATCGTTATGTAATTGATGTTATTGTATTGTTAATATCAAAATATGTCTCCATATAATGCAAGACTCAATATTATGTATCATTTCATAATCAATTATTGGCATACAAACTCCACATTTTACTTTTCCCGCCGCAAATTAGTTCCCATAACAGACGGAGGTGTGAAACGGCAGCGCTGCTGTGACTGAAACACGGGCTACGTGACTCGCCAACAGACGCGATATAAACGTGTATTTTTTCTATGTGCAGTATGAGTTAACGGGTGTGTGGAAGAGAAAATATTCGACTATAAATATATGTGTATAATAATTTTATTTATTATTTTCAATGCCTTGCAAAAACTGGGAAATCCCGAGATTTTTGGCAGTAATTCCGGGAAATAATGCAACGTTCACTCTCGAGGACCCCGGTTGAGAAACTCTACGTCCTGTACCTCAACTCAGTCGATCATTGTATATGACGTAGGTGTTTATATTTAGCATTAGATTTATTCTGTTGCAAGAAGCAAGAGTTACACACTAGGTAGATGCTAAGTATATATAGATAACAATATATAGTTGTAAATCCTGGCCTACTTTATATCTTATCTATCAATAGCTCCAAGGTGTATAAGAAGCCTTGAATAGCCGTACTAGACTAACTAACATAGCCTAGTCTAATAGAGTATACACTCACTAATTCAAAGCTTGAACTAATATAAACCTTTATTTATATCTACTTCATTTAATTAAGGTTCCTGTAAACACTCCAGAATACTGCCACTATTTCCCAGACGCGAGTTACGGCTGTGACGTCAGAAGCGGTTTGTGGGATTTTATGGCAACCAGGTAAAAGAACCGAACACTTTTTTTTTAACATTGTCCATACAAAATAAACAGATAATAGTATACCTAAGACTAGTGAATGTTGAGCTAATCCACAAGCGTAGCCAAAATAATACGGAAATTACAGTCACTTCATTTTTGAGATATAGATAATTACACTTGAGTGCCGTCATATACTCTGGTGAATTACGAGTGTGTAATTTATAACAGATAAGTTTATGTTACTTTGTTACTTGTATAATACCGACAGCGGATGTACGATTACTTGTTAAAGACTATACATATTTTTCATACATAAAGATGCACAGGTATATTATACATATTTGTTGATTTAATTCGAGTAATATCATTCCCGTGGCTTCCTTGATAACGATAATGAGTTTATGTTTCAGGGATGTGGAGTTTGTCTCAGTCTCAGAATATCCTAGTGTTATGAAGTTTGTCTGAGAGAGAGAGAGAGAGAGAGAGAGAGAGAGAGAGAGAGAGAGAGAGAGAGAGAGAGAGAGAGAGAGAGAGAGAGAGAGAGGTTATTATTGTGTTCACGAAAACTATATTTTTTGTAGTAAAATAAAGATGCATTGTGATTCGACGTTTGATTATAATACCAACGTAGTTTTGGCAGTGTTACCAAATGCATTCTAGTCAGATACTTTTCGGTTCAACGGGTCACGGGTCCGACGGGTCACATGGGTCACGGGTTAAGGTTGGTGATCCATTTCCAACTCTGGTTGTTGTTATAAGCTGTAGGACGAGAATTAAATATTCAGAGACCTGTTTTATTATTTGTAGAACCTTTCATACATTTTTGCCTTGTTGTTTAGAGAAGATGCTTTGAATATGCCGAAAACCTGTCGCTCTCTGGTTGACATAACGTATTAGTCAACGTATCGCGCTCTAGTTCACGTTTAGGATAATCTTTCGCACTCTGGCTGAAATACTCAAAATTGTCGCACACTGATTGTCGCACACATTATGGTTACACGGAATATACAAGAAAATATGTTGGGTGCGTGTCCGTGGGTAATATTGCTAGAGGTGAGTGTGACTACCAGCTGGGTATAGAAGCTTTTGTCTCTGTCTGTATGTGGTGAGATTTATACAGTGTGAGTGTGTGTGTGCGTGCGTGCGTGCGTGCGTGCGTGCGTGCGTGCGTGTGTGCGTGCATGTGTGTGTGTGTGTGTGTGCGCGTGTGTGTGTGTGTGTGTGTGTGTGCGTGCGTGCATGTGTGTGTGTGTGTGTGTGTGTGTTGTCTCCTCTTAACAGTTTTCTCCAAACTTTCATTAAACACAAGTTAAACATTGGACGGAAACTTTATGTTTTTAATATCCCTGACACGGAATATTTACCTGCCTTCACCACCTTCTTATGTAAGATCCTTCCACTGATATTATCTTTTAACTTTTGGTTTTACTTATTTTGATAACACCAGCAGCATCTTTTTCTCTGGCCAAGCGTAGATGTAAGTCATAGCTCGTACACACACACACACACACACACACACACACACACACACACACACGGTGTTGGAGATAAACAGTTTTATCATATTTTTTCCAACTGAATGTGGCGATTACTCTTCTGTTTTATGACGGGACAGAACGTTTGTCTCCATGGTGTTGTGAGGGAGAGAGGGAAGAAGTGTGTGGTTGGAAGCAGGAAAGAGGGAGTGAGTAGTTGGTGGAGGTAGGAAGGAAGAGTGTGGATTGGATGAGGTAGAAAGAAGAGTGTGAGTGGAAGAAAAAAGGAGGGAAAGGGTGTGTGGGTAGAGGAGGAGGGATGGAGAAAGGGGTGATAAAGCAGAGGAAGGAGAGAGGGAAAGAAAGATAGAGAAGAGAGGCAGGCAGGCAGGCAGGCAGGCAGGGAGGGAGGGAGGGAGGGCCACAGGAGACGGCTGGTACGGTCCCCGGGCAGCGAGAGTGGCTGTTCACGGGTACATTTCCTCACCTGGTGCTTCTGATCTTACCTATTAATTAATGAACTATTGAGCCAGGTGCCGAGCTCAACCTTCTCTAATAGATGATGTGAATATATGAAGAGAGCGAGAGAGAGAGAGAGAGGGAGAGAGAGAGGGAGAGAGAGAGGGAGAGAGAGAGAGAGATTTAATTTGATTTTTTGGTATTGATTATATATAATGTTTGCTGGGGCCGCAGTGGCTGAGTGGATATAACACTCGCTTCCTCTCCCAAAGGTCAGTGGTGTGCTCTCAAGGCTTCCCCCCCAGTCGACTCCACTTATAGGGAAGTGAAATCTCTCGAGTACAGTGCCGGCTACAGTGCTTCCTCTAGTACCGAGGCTTAGCTCTCAGTGAGCTTGACAGCACCAGCAGGGACCCATGGGATGGCTGTGACGTGTTAATACTCAACTTGATAATTCGGGGAGTCACATAAATATATTTCACAATTGATTTTCATAAAATGTATAGTGATATATTTGACAGGTGAGTTGTACACCTGACTGCCGGTTTATGTGACTTATAATTGCTAGGGATACTCGTTGACAACAAATATATAATAACAGCGAAGTTTACTTGACTACATCATGATTATTTACACTGATTGGTATATAATGCACTGTGCAGGTGACGAGAGTATTGTTCCTGTAACTCCATCAGAATTGCATTTTATTTATTGATTGTACAGTATCTACTGTAAATTAATAACAGGAAAAGTTTATCAGCTGTCGAGCGGATCAGCGCCACCAAATTTGGCATATTGTTGCTAGGCCGTGTGTGTGTGTGTGTGTGTGTGTGTGTGTGTGTGTGTGTGTGTGTGTGTGTGTTCATGATATGGAGGTGTGGACCAGGTTACCATCAACAACTGCTACTAATACTTGGTGTAACACATATTATGATGGTGTAGTGTATAGCAATATACTTAAAACTCCCATCACCGTCCTCCTCCATCCACCATCCTTCCCTCCCTCTTTATCAACCTTACCCTTCCCTCCCTTCACCATCCTCCCAACCTCATTTTCCCCACCTATAGTTAATTAACTAACAACCAGGTAAGAAATATATCTCTTCGGGTCATTAATCACAAATCAATTTATTTATTTCCTCTTAGCGATAATTATCAAATTAGATTTCCAGCATCCATTAAGGTTTGCTTTCAACAGGACAAGTCACGCCTCATTGTTTACTGAATTAGTTATCGTTATGTTGATTCATGTTGGGGGAGGTATAAGCAGCGGCCGTTAGGATGCACCACTGTGTGTGTGTGTGTGTGTGTGTGTGTGTGTGTGTGTGTGATAATAATAATAATAATAATAATAATAATAATAATAATAATAATAATAATAAACGGTTTATTAATAGAGTTGCAGCCGGTGGCTGAAAATATGCAAACTTACATGTGATTTTGACATAATAATGTACGTTCAATACATTTACAGGGCTGTACAGTACATAAATCAGGAGCTATTTATTATTTTAACAATAGATGGGATGGTGCTATTCTTATATCTATCAGTGCGGGCTCTTGTGGGCTGAATTTTGTTTTACTGCACGAAGTGGGCGGGGGACTGCTGGTGGCAATAAGTGGATGTTGCAGTAGTCCACTGCCAAACCCTGCTAGTGCGTGGTGGTGGAGATCACTGAGAGATGGCATTTCCAGGGTAGAGAGAGCGTTGTTGTAGCCGGAGTAGTCTGCACCGAGCATAATTCTGCAGGCCCTCTTCTGTTCTTTCTGTAGCTGACGCTGTTGGGTAGAGTTGAGAGAAGACGAGAGTAGGCAACATTAGAGAGGGTAGTACCGTTAAGCTGGATGGATGGTGGAGGCCGAAGTGTGCATACGCGTCTGCATAGGTGTTCATGATCTCCTGTAGGTCGTGTTCAGTGTGAGCAACAAGGGTGAGGACGTCTGCTTACTGAAGTTCAGTAATGGAAGATGCCTACACCTTTGTTCTTGCCTGGAGTCGTCTTATGTTGAAAAGACCTCCTTTTACCCGGTACTCGATGTTCACCCCGCTGGCTAAATTGGCACTGGCACGGGTAAGGAAGGCAGCCAAGAAGATGGAAAAGAGAGGTGGTGCCAGTACACACCTTTGTTTAACCCCTGTTTGGTTGGGGAAGGACTCTGAGTGGGTGCCCTTGTGCAGGACACTGCCGTTCATGCCATAGTGGAGTTGTCTCACAATGGCGATTAATTTTGGAGGGCAGCCAAAACGGCTGAGGGTCCACCAGAGGGCTTCCCTTTTGACCGAGTCGAATGCCTTGGTTAGGCCGATGTAAGCCATGTACAGGTCACGATTCTGTTCTCTGCACTTTTCCTGTATCTGGCGGGCAGCAAAGATCATGTCAGTGGTGCCACGTGATGGTCTAAAACCACATTGGGATTCTGTTTAGGAGGACTCGGGCTATAATCTTGCCAGCTACGGAAAGCAGCGAGATCCCACGGTAGTTGCCACAATCTGACCGGTCCCCCTTGTTCTTATAAATATTGACAATTGAGGCATCTTTAAGAACTCAGGGGATTTTCTCCTTTTCCCATATATTCTCCAGGAGAAAGTGAAGACGGCTGGTAAGTAGAAGTTCCTCCTGCTTTATACACCTCGGCTGGGTTTCCATCAGGCCCTTATGCTTTGTTATTTTCCATCTGTTTGATGGAAGTAGCTATCTCATCCAGGGATGGAGGATAGCTGAGGTGGGTCAGCTCTGAATGCTGAGGGACCTGCTGGGTAGTCACGACATCCACATCGGTGTTTCGGTTGAGCAATGAATGGTAGTGCTCTTTCTAGCACTGAAGGAGGCCTTCGTTGTCTTTAATTATGTGGTTACCGTCAGATGAGCGGAGGGGGACTGTGCCATGAATGACTGGCCCATAAAATGGTTTAGTGGAAATAAAAAAATCGCGCATCTTGTGCTGATCTGCAAGTTCTTGTGCTTTACATGCTTTATTTTAAAGCCAGTCGTTCTTTAGATTGCGAAGTTCCCACTGGTCTGCCGCTTTCTACTTGCGGAAGGTATCAGCTTTGGTCCGAGACTGAGGGTTGTTCTGTCAGTCAGTAAAAGCAGCACGTTTATCATCTATGTGTAGTTTGAATGCCGCGTCATTTTCATCAAACCAGTTCTGGTGTATTCGTTTGAACTGGCCGAGGGTCTCTGCAGGTCATTGTCATAACAGTATTAAGAGTATCCCATTCGGCACTGAGATTCACGTTGTTTACTGTTGGGTTGTTTATAAGCCCATATTCGAGCTGTTCTCTGAAAGCATGTGCTACCGCTGGATCCCCCAGACGCTTAGTATTAAAACCATTTCTGGAGGCTTGCTGCCTTCGCCGTTTTGGGGCAACGTGAAGAAAGAGCTTGGATCTGACAAGTCGATGATCAATGTCACAGTGGTGTGAGCCACGCATAGCACGGGTGATCAGAACATCTCGGAGATCTCTTTCCCTGACAATGATGTAGTCAATGAGATGGCAGTGTTTGGATCGCGGGTGTTGCCACGATCCCTTGAACTTGTCGGCCTGCCTAAACAAGGTGTTGGTGACAGTGAGGTTGTGAGCAGCACACTTGCTGAGAAGGAGTAGGCCGTTGGGATTACACTTGCCTAGTCAATTTCTCCCTATGGTTCCCTGCCAAATGTTAGCATCTCTGCCAACTCTGGCATTGAAGTCGCCAAGGAGCACAACCTTGTCTTCTCTGGGGAAAGAGGTTAGCACTCTGTCGAGGCCAGCATAAAAGGCCTCCTTGATGTCATACTCTGCATCCAGTGTTGGGGCGTGTGCACTGATGAAGAAGGCATGACGTGAGTGATTCAGTGGGACTCGCAGCGTCATGAGGCACTCGTTGATCCCAATAGGCATTTCAGTTAGCCTGTGTAGGATGCGTTGGCGGATGGCAAAGCCAACTCCATAAATGCGGTTTCTCTCTGCCGCAGGCTTACCCTTCCAGAAGAAGGTGTAGCCCAGTGTTTCACAAACTGGGGGCCATGGCCCCCAAGATGGGGATGACAAGATTTTAGGGGGGCCATGACAGGCTAGTGTAAGTAGTATATGTTTGGAAAAAGGGAAACTCTGATTCAACTTTTTTTTTTTTACTTTGCCTTGTTAGGGAAGAAATCTTTGTATTTTTCTTTTTTCTTTTATTTTTTTTTGTCTTTGTGTGTAATCATAATACCCATACGGTACAGTTTTGATATTTACATAGTATGGTGGAGCAGCTAGTTTTTCATTTCCAACGGATTCGCTCAGGTTGCACGATTCTAGTTCCTGTTCAGACGAGTTCCTTGATCTCAGAACGATTCTGCTGCCAGAGACCTCTATGAAGAAAAATCTCTGACTGTATTCTGGTGTCCAATGTATCAGTCATATCCAAAAATTAGTGAGATCGCACTTCGAATCCTCTTGCCATTTTATACTATTTATATACATGAATCTGGTTTCTCCACCCTTCTTCAAATAGAAAATAAAAGCCGAAATCGGTTACATTTGGACCCAGACATGAGATGTGCTTTAACAGTTACTCAACCTCGAATCTGTCGACTGACTGAAGGAAACAATGTCATCCATCCCATTGAACTGTAACAAAATATACATTCTGTTTGATGATTGAAAACATTAAAATAAAGGAAGAGAACCAAAACAGTTTATTTTCATCATTATTTGTGAGGGGCTTGGGAGAGAACTGAAGGGGGGCCACGAGGATGTTGAGAGCTCCTCATGGGGGGAATGAAGTGAAAAAAGTATGAGAAACACTGGGCTGTAGCCAGACCCACGTTCTGTGAGTTGGCCCTCATCTGGGAGCCGGGACTCACTGATGGCTGCTATGTCGATGTTATACCTAGCCAGCTCTTTTGCCACAGGGACAGTTCTTCTCCCAGGACTCGTATTTGTGCCAGTATCCAGAAGGGTCCTGACATTCCATGCAGCGACCATAAGAGGTTGTATGGTTTGTTTTTGTTTGGATCTGTGATTTTGATTGTGTTTTCGACCGCATAAGGATGACCTTACTGGGTGCGGTTGCCCAGTCAGGTTGGGTTTTTAGACAGGCGATGTTTAGGGCATCTTTTCTAGCCCCTTCCCCGTGTGGGGTGAGCAGAGTGGCTCCTCTTAAGGGCTGTTCAGTCGCACAGACAGGACAGGATTGCACTGCTGCCTAGATCCCAGTTCATAAACGACCATCTTATCTGTGCTGCCCATGTGCAAAGTTGTGACTAGAGACTCCCGGCAGTCATCTCTGCCTGTTCCCGCCGCCACTGGTCCGTCGCCATAGGACTTTTGGGGGGTATAAGGGGTTTGATGATGATGAGAGGTATGATGAGCTGGGTGATGGCTGCGCGTGAGTTGATTTATGTGGTGAAGCAGGAGCCCAGGCTGCGACCACACATCTTGACTCACACAAACACACACACACACACACACACACACACACATACATACACATACACACATACACATACGAGTACATACATACATAAGGACATACATACATACATACATACATACATACATACATACATACATACGTACATGCATACGTACATACATACATACACACACGTATGCACGCACGCACCTATAATCCCTTCAACTCCGCATAATCCCAAAATCCCTATTGCTCCACCGTACCTACTCCTACCAACCACCCTCCTCCACCACCACCACCACCACCACCACCACCACCACCACCATCCCCACCACCACCTTCTTTTCACCATTAACCTCTCCAGCCAGTCTTTCCAAGTTTCCGACAGTATAATAAGCGTAAGTTGAAGTCTCATCAGCTCTCCTGTGTATAAAATTGATCTCAGACCTCGCCCACCCACCGCCACTTGAGACAAATTGGATTGCCATTGATGCAGCTCAGAGCATTCGACTTTGTGTGTGTGTGTGTGTGTGTGTGTGTGTGTGTGTGTGTGTGTGTGTGTTTCTGTGTGCCTGTGTCTGTGTGTTTATGGTGTTGTGTATGTTTACATGTGTGTCTTTTCTGTGTGCGTGCGCTTATGTGTCTTTTTATTTGTGCGTGTGTTTACGTGTGTGTATGTATGTACGTTTTTTTACGGTTTTATGTGTGTGTAATAATAATTAACGGTTTATTGAAAGAGTATGACAGCCGGAAGGCTGAAAATATAGTCACATAATTGGGGAATGGGTCACTTGATTGACAAATAATATACAAGTAACATAAGTGATACAAATGTGATATATAATAACAAGGTGGAGAGGAGGTCATACTGCAAGACATTTCAACAAAGTAACAGTACAAAAGGGTAAGATTGGTTGGGAGTGAATACACTGGTTGATTACGAGTTATTGATAGTTTTTACAATGGTTAGGACTGGGCTGTTCTTATAGCGATCAGTACGTGCTCTTATGGGATGGATGCGGTTGTGGGGTCGAACAACAATTCGCAGACGAGGGATTTCGGGTGGTAGTAAGAGCCGGTGTCGAGGATGGCGCAGAAGCTTGTAGCCAAATTTGCAGATGAGGTCGTGGTGATGATCAGAGAAAGCCGAGAGAGTCAGTGGAGTGAATAATCTTGCATGCCCTCTTCTGCATTTTTTCTAGGTGTTTCCGTTGTGTGGCATATAGGGAGGTAGACAAGGCAGGGGAGGAGGCATAGGTCAGCTTGGGAAGTATGAATATTGCGTAAGCACTGAGGAACTCGGGCGCAGGAGCTCCGAGGGACTTGATTCGGCGGAGGAGGTGGCAGCGAAAACTGGAGGATTTGACATTTGTACTGACGAGTGTTTTCCAATTTAGTTTGTTATATTTAGTGACGTCGAGGAGCTTGGTGGAGACCACAACTTGGAGTGTGTTGGGGCCCAAAGTAAGAGAGGGAGGTGGGATAAGGTCAGAGGAGAGGTTGATGTGCATGACCATGGTCATGGTATGGTTGACGGTGAAGTGGTTGTTGGTGGTCCAATTTTGGAGATTGTTCAATATATTCTGGAGCTCGGTGTAGATAGGAGCCGAAGTGTTCACACTGATTCCAATGGCGGAGTCGTCGACAAATTTTCAACGAGCATCATTTGGGCATTATTGATAAGTATGAGGAAGCAGAGCGGTCCCATCTTGGTGCCTTGGGGGACACCAGAGGTGAGTGACCGAAAAGGGGAGACAGCTCTTGGAAGCATACGGCTTGGCGTCGGTCACTGATTAAGTCTGTAAACCATGGGATAAGACTTCTCCGAAACTCGAAGTCGATAGCTTTGTTGATTAAATTGTGGTCGACTAGGTCAAATGCTTTGGTGAAGTCAATGAAGGTAACAGCCACAGACGTCTTTCGTTTTTCCAGATGGTGGTATATGTAGTCGAGAAAGCTGACAAGATAGTGAGTGGTGGAGGAAGTTCTCATATTGCCAAATTGCTGAGGATGTATGGCGCCTGCGATATCAGCATAAGCCCAGTCAAAAACAAAACTTTCTTAGATTAAGCTGGGTTTTGAGGTGATGTCAATAGGTCGTAGCTCATTTAAGGATTGTGGGCTAGTTGACTTGGGCACAGGTGACACACATGAGGTCTTCCAGTCACCTGGGCATTTTGTTTGGATGAGAGAATCATTGATGATGGAGCAGAGGGTTTAGCTAGATCCAGGGAGAACTCCTTGTATAGTTTCATTGGAAAGTCAATTGGGATGGTGGAGCGTTTTAACTTCAATTTGTCCAGACGTTTTGCTACTTCAAATTGTTCCACTAAGGCAGTGGGTCAGGGGGCTGGTAGGTAAGCAGGTAGACTGGTTGTGTCAAGCCAGAGAGCTACTCGCATATTCTGTAGTTGCGAAATGGTTGTTCGATTGCTCAGGTGTCACCATTACTGACATGGTTGTGAAGGGGAATGGGTGTGTCTTATTGTTTACTCCACAGAGTTCTTTAAACTTACCATACCACTGACTGATGTTGGTCTGTTTCAGGTGTTGCAGCTTGTCTGGGTAGTGAGACTTCTTTGCGACGCGTATTTCACGGATAACTTGGTTGCAAAGGGACCTGTAGCGGTTGTGGTCATTGCGATAAAACGCGCTGTGTCTCTTCTGCATAAGTCTTTCGATCCGATGTGTCATCCAGGACAAGTCAGCTGGGTGTGATCTGACGGACTTCTCGGAGAAGAAGTGGTGGTGAACTTCCATGGTGGTGTTAGTGTAGTTTATCCATTTGGTGCCCACGTCATCCAAATTAAGTACCTCAGTCCAGGGATGGTGAACTATCCATTGCCCGAAGAGTCGCACTACTGTACAGTCAGTAATCGGCCTGTAGGTCTTGATGTAGGGTCTCTGCACTTGGCTGGTAATGGGAACTGGAGACCAGAACACTGATAGGTGTGTGCTACTCACGATAGGAGGCATTGGTTGAGGTAGTTGGTACTGGTCCGTTAAGTCAGTTAAGATAAGATCGAGGGTATTTTGACCGTGTGTAGAGAAGCTCGCAACTTGTGATAGTAGCAGCTGTTCCTGGATATCAGTGGTATCAATTTCGTTATAAACCCTGCATAGTACTAGCTTGGCAAATGGGCACCTAACTATGAGGTGGTAATGGGGTGGTAGTGGGGTGATTGATAAGAATGTCTCTGGTGGGTGAGCAAGGCGGGTGGTATGCCACACAGTATATGATAGAGGCAGCGTGGCGAAGGCGGGCACGTGGCATAACACGTACCCATAATGCCTCCACATCAGCTGGGACTAAAACATGCAGGCGTGACGGGCGTAGTTTATCTTGACAGAGGAGGTCAACGCCCTTTCCACGTCCATGTGAACGAAGATGATGAAAGAGTTGATATCCCTCAATGTGGCAAGTTTCAAGAAAAATTTGCCACGCCTCGTAGATGGCAACTAAGTTGGCAGTAGCTGTGTAATAATAATAATAATAATAGCAATTAACGGTTTATTGAAAGAGCATGGCAGCCGGAAGGCTGAAAATATACAGTTACATAATTGGGGAATGGGTCTCTTGATTTACAAATAATATATAAGTAACATAAGTGATACAAATATGATATATAATAACTAGGTGGGGAGAAGCCCAAACTACAGGGCATTTCAACATAGTGACAGTGCAAAAAGTAAGATTGACTGGGAGTGAATACACTGGTTGATTACAAGTTATTGATAATTTTTACAATGATTGGGACTGGGCTGATTTTATAGCGATCAGTTCGTGCTCGTATGGGCTGAATGCGACACAGGAGGCGGAGGTGATGCTCCTGTAAGTGTTAACACCACCCTCTTGAAGTTTGTCCTGGTGGCATCACATATACAGAAACATACAGACATATAATATATTTTTGCGTTTTCAGAAGCTATGAGCAGACTACGAGGAAACGACTTAAGGCTTGTCCTGAGTTGTAGGCTGAGTTTTGTTTTCTCAGCCCGTGACTTCAATGTGCTAGTCCTGTTGGTGGCAAATTTCTACAAATAAGTGTAAAAATATATTTATGGAGACAGACACTTCTCAGCGTCGCAAATATATCCCAGCGCATGAAATCAACCAGAAGCTTTCTCTCGCTGAGCCGGCCTTTGAAACCGTCCTTCCAGTCAGTGCAATAACAGTATGTGACTGTGTTCTACTTTGCTGGACGACCCAAGACGACTGCTTGGAAAATGTTCAACACAGTCAGTCACCTTCTCTAAGACCTTGGGAAAGGAGAACTGGCACACGAGACAGTCAGGGATACAGTTTGTGTGAAAGTTATACTGTGTGTCAGAAACAAGCAGCTATGTTGAAAACCGCGTAAAACTGTTCTGAAAATATCACGCTGTAGGAGCTTACAGCCACAGCAAGGCATGGAAGCTGACCATCAGACACAGTTTTTCCCGCCCTCATCTGTAGCCATGGCCTGGAAAATGGAAGACAGAAAGCTATCCCCAAATATTGTGTCACTCGCTGCAATTCTCGAGTCGTGCAAGGATATTGTCTCATGTGGGTGCACAAAGGGATGTACATCACACAATTGCACATGCAGGAAAGCGAACTGACATGCTCTGTAGCTTGCAAGTGTGCAGACGGCGGCAACGTTTGCAGGAACAAATTGAGGTGAAAAGAATACCTGGAAGTGTTGTGCGATGAAAGTGTTCTACTTGTGTGATATATATGACTGATAATAAAAGTATCTTGAGACATATTATACAACTATACGGAGTTAATCGGTCATACAGTAACAGGTAAACTATCACCCCGTATCTTTGTGTTCCAGCAGAAAAACTCAGGAGTGACAATACTCTTCCAGCAGTGTGTTGCTCATGGGTGGGTGTAACTCACTGGTATTATAAGTACTAAGATGTGTCCTGTTTATACACCTTCATCACCTGTACAGTATGTACAGTATAAGTGGTGACTTTAGTCCGTTTCTGGGGGGTGTAGAGTGCTGTATCTATATAACACAGATGCTGCATTTACATAACACAGGTGTTGTAATTATATAACACAGGTATTGAAACTATAACACAGGTCTTGTTGCTATATAACAAAGCTGTTGTAACACATTATAAACACAGGTGTAGCTATGTAATGCGGGCATCATTACTCGGTGTTGACGTCACCACAGGTCAACCTCTCCAGTATTTATCTTATTGTAGAAAATATTTTTCCATAACTGTGACTGACACTTCCGGCC
Source organism: Homarus americanus (assembly GCF_018991925.1). NCBI lineage: Eukaryota > Metazoa > Arthropoda > Malacostraca > Decapoda > Nephropidae > Homarus > Homarus americanus. The sequence goes on along the minus strand of NW_024716703.1, from coordinate 17,930,052 downwards.
GCCCTCTTCCCTCTCTTTCTCTCTGTCACACTAAGCTCCCTCCCTTTCCTCTCTCTCACTCTCCCCTTCTCAGTCTTGTGTCGATCACCCTCTCCCTGCACTTCCCGCCCCTCTCTCCTCCTCCACACACAGAAGCTTTATGTGTGGTACTGACTGTTTACCGTGATGAGCGGTGAGTCAATACTTGATTGATGATCTTTACACAAGTGT
>NW_024716703.1:17900972-17929742 GCF_018991925.1 Homarus americanus | reverse complement strand
TCATTGTACTTCGTTCAGTTACGTATTGCTCAGCTAGAAAATTTTACATATCAACACACACCCACAAAGTAGTTCAACTAAAACCGATGTTAAACAACACAACTACAAACACTATAGATCATAAAAGTGGAGCTGAGTAAATGTTTGTCATGGCAGCTTTATGATACAAGAACCTGACCACATCACAACACAGGCAGAGTAAATCTCACATCTTGACAACCTTTTACTTTTATGGACATCTGGAACATATTGTCTCCGGTCGACAATATTCACAATAGCCCTGGACCACCAAAGTTACACTGTCATGAACGTCATTGTTTTTATATTATTGCAATATGTATCACGCATGATTCAACCTCCACATATTCCTGAGGGTTTGTTTCAACACTTTGAACCATTGAGTAATTTACCAAGGACATGTGTACAGTAGGGTCGCCAGTGTCCTCAGTGAAGAAGTTTCTGGTGTGTGATAATCAAGAATTACAAATTTCCTCGTTTACGTTGTATATATAAAATTATACCTCCTGTTGGTATTCTTCCTTAAATGAATCATAAGTGTCTGTTATTTTTATAGGTTATATTCCAACACCTTTGGGCATTATTACTACATGTACGCAAACGTCACCATGGGGGGAGAGAGGAATTCTTTGAGGCAACTGTACACTCATGCACATTTCACAGTACATAAGAACGCTTATACTACATTGTTGATATACACAATGGAAATTATGCAACACACACACACACACACATGCACACACACACACACACACACCACCTGTTCAGAGTCACAGTTTATAGCAGTATGACATCATATTTGTGTCTCATTTGGATATCTCAAAGGCAAATGCAAAAAAATATCATTGTAACTACTTAACTGTTGTCATTCAGGTAACACGTGCAACAACTTCAATCTAAATTATATATATGTATATATATATATATATATATATATATATTGATAAAATCACACAGGAGAAAAGGAACAATGGGGCACCTTAACTTTCGTCTTTATTCAAGACATCTTCAGGGGTAACTGAAGATGTCTTGAACAAACAGCAAGTCATTTTCATTGTGGATCTACATGAAATATATATATATATATATATATATATATATATATATATATATATATATATATATATATATATATATATATATATATATATATATATATATATATATATATACTGTATTCACACACTGACCATTCTGACCCTACAATTATAGAGTACTTTGTTTGTATTTGTTCTGGTGCTAAACCGCATTTGCATGAAAAAAAAATAATATCCATTACTACTGCCCGTATTAGTCAATTAATAAAAGTATTGTTGACTTTTAAGTTTTATTTATTTGATTGTGAATGAGAATGAATAAGAGAGAGAGAGAGAGAGAGAGAGAGTACTACCAAAATATATATACAGTACAGTACCACTATTTGTCCGTATAATTTAGTGAAAAAATCTCTATAGTGTCAGTAATATCTCCATTAATAACCAGTGATGCTTCAAATAACAAAAACTGTACAGTATTCACCTTTATACAAATATCACGAGAATAAACACAACACACCATAATAAAATGAAATAAAAGAACCACTATGGTCTAGTGAACGATAATATCTGGAAAATATGAAAGAATATAAAATAAAGGTTTGTATGTGTGTGAGAGACACACAGGTACAGTGTCACTACAGAGTTACAGGTACAGTGTCACTACCAGAGTTACAGGTACAGTGTCACTCAGAGTTACAGGTATAGTGTCACTAACCAGAGTTACAGGTACAGTGTCACTACCAGGTTACAGGTACAGTGTCACTACCAGGTTACAGGTACAGTGTCACTACCAGGTTACAGGTATAGTGTCACTACCAGAGTTAGGTACAGTGTCACTACCAGGTTACAGGTATAGTGTCACTACAGGTTACAGGTACAGTGTCACTACCAGAGTTACAGGTACAGTGTCACTACCAGAGTTACAGGTACAGTGTCACTACCAGGTTACAGGTACAGTGTCACTACCAGAGTTACAGGTACAGTGTCACTACCAGAGTTACAGGTACCAGTGTCACTACCAGAGTTACAGGTACAGTGTCACTACCAGAGTTACAGGTACAGTGTCACTACCCAGCTGGTACAGTGTCACTACCAGGTTACAGGTACAATGTCACTACCCAAGTTACAGGTACAGTGTCACTAGAGTTACAGGTATAGTGTCACTACACCAGGTTACAGGTACAATGTCACCACCAGAGTTACAGGTACAGTGTCACTACCAGAGTTACAGGTACAATGTCACTACCCAAGTTACAGGTACAGTGTCACTACCAGAGTTAAGGTATGATGTCACTACCAGAGTTACAGGTATAGTGTCTACCCAGTTACAGGTACAGTGTCACTACCAGGTTGCAGGTACAATGTCACTACCCAAGTTACAGGTACAGTGTCACTACCAGAGTTACAGGTATAGTGTCACTACCAGAGTTACAGGTACAGTATCACTACCAGAGTTACAGGTACAGTGTACTACCAGAGTTACAGGTACAGTGTCACTACCAGAGTTACAGGTACAGTGTCACTACCAGGTTACAGGTACAGTGTCACTACCAGAGTTACAGGTACAGTGTCACTACCAGAGTTACAGGTACAGTGTCACTACCAGAGTTACAGGTACAGTGTCACTACCAGAGTTACAAGGTACAGTGTCACTACCAGAGTTACAGGTACAATGTCACTCCAAGTTACAGGTACAGTGTCACTACCAGAGTTACAGGTACAATGTCACTACAAGTTACAGGTACAGTGTCACTGAGTTACGGTACAGTGTCACTACCAGAGTTAGGTACAGTGTCACTACCAGAGTTACAGGTACAGTGTCACTACCAGAGTTACAGGTCAGTGTCACTACCAGAGTTGGTGCAGTGTCACTACCAGAGTTACAGGTACAGTGTCTCCAGAGTTACAGGTACAGTGTCACTACCAGAGTTACAGGTACAGTGTCACTACCAGAGTTACAGGTACAATGTCACTCCAAGTTACAGGTACAGTGTCACTACCAGAGTTACAGGTACAGTGTCACTACCACAACAGGTAACAAAAGAGGTAATACAGAAGGGTAACCACAGAGTGACACAGCAGAGTGACACAGCAGAGTAACACAGCAGAGTAACACAACCAGAGTAACACAGCAGGGTGACACAGCAAGAGTAACACAGCAGAGTGACACAGCAGAGTGACAGAGAGTAACACAGCAAGGTAACACAGCAGAGTAACACAGCAGGGTGACACCAGCAGGGAGTGACACAGAGTGACACAGCAGAGTAACACAACAGGGTGACACAGCAGAGTGACACAGCAAGAGTGACACAGCAGGGTAACACAGCAGAGTAACACAGCAGGGTGACACAGCAGGGTGACACAGCAGAGTGACACAGCAGAGTAACACAGCAGGGTGACACAGCAGAGTGACACAGCAGAGTGACACAGCAGGTAACACAGCAGGGTGACACAGCAGAGATGACACAGCAAGTGACACAGCAGATAACACAGCAAGTAACACAGCAGGGTGACACAGCAGGGTGACACAGCAGAGTGACACAGCAGAGTGACACAGCAAGGTAACCAGACAGAGTAACACAGCAGGAGTAACACAGCAGGGTGACACAGCAAAAGTGACACAGCAGAGTAACACAGCAGGGTGACACAGCAGAGTAACACAACAGGGTGACACAGCAGAGTGACACAACAGATTGACACACCAGGAGTAACACAGCAGAGTGATGACACAAACAGAGTATTGATGACACAGCAGGGTGACACAGCAGAGTGTGACACAACAGGGTGACACAGCAGAATTGACATGGCAAGGTGACGGAGAGTGACCAGTGGGGTGACACAGCAGAGTGACACAGCAGAGTGACACAGCAGGTAACCAGCAGAGTGACACAGCAGAGTAACACACAGCAGGGTGACACAGCAGAGTAACACAGCAGAGTGACACAGCAAAGTGACACAGCAAATTGACACAACAGGAGTAACACAGCAAATAACACAGCAGGGTGACACAGCAAAAGTGACAGCAAAGTGACACAGCGAGTGACACAGCAAGGTAACACAGCAGAGTAACACAGCAAGAGTAACACAGCAGAGTAACACAATAGGATGACACATTGGGGTAACAAAGTAGGGTGACACAGCAGGGTGACACAGCAAGGGTGACACAGCAGAGTGACACAGCAGAGTAACACAAGCAGAGTGACACAGCAGAGTGACACAGCAAGTGACACAGCAGAGTGACACAGCAGAGTAACACAACAGGTGACACAGCAAGTGACACAACAGAGTGACAAAAAGTGACACAGCAGAGTAACACAGCAGAGTGACACAGCAGAGTGACACAGCAGAGTGACACAACAGGGTAACACAGCAAGAGTAACACAGCAAGTAACACAGCAAGTAACCAGGGATGACACATTAGGGGTAACAAAGTAGGGTGACACAGCAGAGTGACACAGCAGGTGACACAGCAGAGTAACACAGCAGGTGACACAGAGTAACACAGCAGAGTAACACAGCAGAGTAACACAATAGGATGACACATTGGGGTAACAAAGTAGGGTGACACAGCAGGGTAACACAATAGGGTGACACAGCAGGGTGACACAGCAGAGTAACACAGCAGAGTAACACAACAGAGTAACACAATAGGATGACACATTGGAGGTAACAAAAGTAGGGTGACACAGCAAGGTAACACAATAGGGTGACACAACAGGTGACACAGCAGGAGTAACCAGCAGAGTAACACAGCAGAGATAACACAATAGGATGACACATTGGGGTAACAAAGTAGGGTGACACAGCAGGGTAACACAGCAGAGTAACACACAACAGAGTAACACAATAGGATGACACATTGGGGTAACAAAGTAGGGGTGACACAGCAGGGTAACACAGCAGGTAACACAATGGGTGACACAGCAAGGGTGACACAACAGGAGGTAACACAGCAGGGTGACACAGTAGGGTGACACAACAGGGTGACACAGCAAGGTGACACAGCAAATGATACAACAGAGTAACACAATAGGATGACACATTAGGGAGTAGGAGTGACACAGCAGGGTAACACAGCAGAGTAACACAGCAGAGTAACACAATAGGATGACACATTAAGGTGACAAATGGTGACACAGCAGGTAACAGCAGAGTAACACAACAGAGTAACACAATAGGATGACACATTAGGTAACAAAGTAGGGTGACACAGCAAGGTGACACAGCAGAGGTGACACAGCAGAGTAACACAGCAGAGTAACACAGCAGAGTAACACAATGGATGACACATTGAGGGTAACAAAGTAGGGTGACACAGCAGGAGTAACACAATAGGGTGACACAGCAGAGGTGACACAGCAAATAACACAACAGGGTGACACAAGCAGGGTAACACAGCAGAGTAACACAGCAGAGTAACACAGCAGAGTAACACAATAGGATGACATTAGGGTAACAAAGAAGGAGGTGACACAGCAGGGTAACACAATAGAGTGACACAGCAGGGTAACACAACAGAGTAACACAACAGAGTAACACAGCAGAGTAACACAATAGGATACATTAGAGTATAGAAGTGAGATTGACAGCAAGTGACACAGCAGGGTGACACAGCAGAGTGACACAGCAGGGTAACCTAAGGGAGTAACACAGCAGGGTGACACAGCAGAGTAACACAGCAGGGTGACACAGCAGGGTGACACAGCAGAGTGACACAGCAGAGTAACACAGCAGGGTGACACAGCAGAGTAACACAGGAGTGACACAGCAAGGGTGACACAGCAGGGTGACACAGCAAGTGTACAGCAGAGTAACACAGCAGGGTGACACAGCAGAGTGACACAGCAGAGTAACACAGCAAGGGTGACGCTGGGGTGACCAGCAGAGTAACACAGCAGGGTGACACAGCAGGAGTGACACAGCAGAGTGACACAGCAGGGTGACACAGCAAGGGTGACACAGCAAGTGACCTGTGGAGGTGACACAGCAGAGTGACAGAGGGTGACACAACAGAGTAACACAACAGGAGTAACACAGCAGAGTAACACAGCAGGTGACACAGCAGGGTGACACAGCAGAGTGACACAGCAGAGTAACACAACAGGGTGACACAGAAGAGTGACACAGCAGAGTGACACAGCAGAGGTAACACAGCAAGTAACACAGCAAGGGTGACACAGCAGATTGACACAAGCAGAGTGACACAGCAGAGTAACAGCAGGTGACACAGCAGAGTAACACAGCAGGAGTGACACAGCAGGGTGACACAGCAAGTGACATGAGAGTAACACAGCAGAGTAAACACAGCAGGGTGACACAGCAGAGTGACACAGCAGAGTAACACATCAGAGTACAGCAGAGTAACACAGCAGAGTAACACAACAGAGTAACACAGCAGAGTAACACAATAGGATGACACATTAGAGGTAACAAAGTGGGTGACACAGCAGAAGTGACACAGCAGGGTGACACAGCAAGTGACACAGCAGAGTAACTACAGAGAGTGACACAGCAGGGTGACACAGCAGGTGACACAGCAAAGTGACACAGCAGAGTGACCTATGGAGTAACACACAGAAGTGACACAGCAAGAGTAACACAGCAGGTGACACAGCAGAGTAACACAGCAGGGTGACACAGCAGAGTGACCAGCAGAGTGACACAGCAGGAGTGTAACACAGCAGAGTAACACAGCAAGTGACACAGGAGAGTGACACAGCAGAGTGACACAGAAGTGACACAGCAGGGTAACACAGCAAGTAACACAGCAGAGTAACACAGCAGAAAACAATAGGATGACACATTGGGGTAACAAAGTAGGGTGACACAGCAGAGTGACACAAAAGGTGACACAACCAGGTAACACAATAGGGTGACACAACAGAGTGACAGTAAGGAGTAACAGCAAGATAACACAGCAGAGTAACACAATAGGATGACACATTGGGGTAACAAAGTAGGGTGATGACACAGCAAGAGTGACACAGCAGGGTGACACAGCAAGGTGACACAGCAAGGGTAACACAATAGGGTGACACAGCCTGAAGGGTGACACAGCAGAGTAACACAGCAGGGTGACACAGCAGGTAACACAGCAAAGCAGAAGAGTAACACAGCAGAGTAACACAATAGGATGACACATTAGGGGTAACAAAGTAGGGTGACACAGCAAGTGACACAGCAGGGTGACAGCAAGGTAACACAGGAGGTAACACAATAGAGTGACACAGCAGAGTGACACAACAGGGTGACACAGCAAAGTGACACAACAGAGTAACACAATAAGGGTGACACAGCGAGGTAACACAGCAAGGGTGACACAGCAGGAGTGACACAGCAGGGTAACACAATAGGGTGACACAACAGGGTAACACAATAGGGTGACACAACGGGGTGACACAGCAGAGTAACACAGCAAGAGTAACACAACAGAGTAACACAGCAGGGTGACACAGCAAGAGTAACACAGCAGGGTGACACACGGGGTGACACAGCAAGGTGACACAGCAGAGTAACACAGCAGGGTGACACAGCAGGGTGACACAGCAGAGTAACACAGCAGAAGTGACACAGCAGGGTGACACAGCAGAGTGACACAGCAGAGGTGACACAGCAAGGGTGACACAGCAAGTGACACAGCAGAATAACACAGCAAGGGTGACACAGCAGAGTAACACAGCAGGGTGACACAGCAAGTAACAGGTGACACAGCAAGTGACCGAAAGTGACACAGCAGAGTAACACAGCAAGGTGACACAGCAGAGTAACACAGCAGGAGGTAACACAGCAGAGTAACACAGCAGGGGTGACCAGAAGTGACAGCAAGTAACACAACAGGTGACACAGGTGACACAACAGTGACACAGCAAGAGTAACACAGCAGAGTAACGGCAAGGGTGACACAGCAGAGTAACAGCAGGGTGACACAGCAGAGTAACACAGCAGGGGTACACAGCAGAGTAACACAGCAGGTAACACAGCAGAGTAACACAGCAGGGTGACACAGTAGTACACAGCAGAGTGACACAGTAGAGACAGCAGGTGACACAGAGTGGACACAGCAGAGTGACACAGCAGAGTAACACAGGTGACAGCAGAGTGACACAGCAGAGTGACACAAGAGGTAACACAGCAAGAGTAACACAGCAGGGTGACACAGCAGGGTGACACAGCAGAGTGACACAGCAGAGTAACACAGCAGGGTGACACAGCAGAGTGACACAGCAGAGGACACAGCAGAGTAACACAGCAGGGTGACAGCAGAGGACACAGGTGACACAGCAGAGTAAACACAGCAGGGGTAACACAGCAGAGTAACACAGCAGGGTGACAGCAGGTGACACAGCAGAGTGACACAGCAGAGTAACACAGCAGGTGACACAGCAGAGCACACAGAGTGACAGCAGGGTAACACAGCAGAGTAACACACAGCAGGGTGACACAGCAGGATGACAGCAGAGTGACACAGCAGAGTGACACAGCAGAGTAACACAGCAGGTGACACAGCAGAGTGACACAGCAGGGTGACACAGCAGAGTAACACAGCAGGGGTACAGCAGAGCACAGCAGGGTGACACAGCAGGGTGACACAGCAGAGTGACACAGCAGAGTAACACAGCAGGCATACAGAGTGACATGTAAGGACACAACAGGGTAACACAGCAGAGTAACAAGAGGGGTGACACAGCAGGGTACACAGCAGAGTGACACAGCAGAGTAACACAGCAGGTGACACAGCAGAGTGACACAGCAGAGTGACACAGCAGGGTAACACAGCAGAGAACACAGCAGGGTGACACAGCAGGTGACACAGCAGAGTGACACAGCAGAGTGACACAGCAGAGTAACACAGCAGGGTGACACAGCAGAGTGACACACAGCAGAGTGACACAGCAGGGTAACACAGCAGAGTAACACAGCAGGGTGACACAGCAGGTGACACAGCAGAGTGACAGAGAGTAACACAGCAGGGTGACACAGCAGAGTAACACAGCAGGGTGACACAACAGGGTACACAGCAGAGTGACACAGCAGGGTGACACAGCAGGTGACACAGCAGGGTGACACAGCAGAGTGACACAGTAGAGTAACACAGCAGAGTAACACAACAGGGTACACAGCAGAGTGACACAGCAGGGTGACACAGCAGGGTGACACAGCAGGTGACACAGCAGAGTAACACAACAGGGTAACACAGCAGAGTGACACAGCAGAGTGACACAGCAGGGTAACACAGCAGGGTGACACAGCAGGGTAACACAGTTCACCCTGGCAGGTAAAATCTCCAGCCTGACTCAACTGAGCTAAAGTGGAACAATGGAATACTCGTGTGAGGCTTTTTACCTGGTCATTATTGGTGAAAAGTTGATGGTCGGCGACAGATGGTGATGATGGTGAAAGTGATGGTGACTATGATGGTGATGATGATGATGGTGATAGTGTTGGTGACTGTATTGGTGACGATGGTGATGGTGACCGATGTTGATGATGTTGATTGTTATAGTGACTGTGATGGTGATGGTGACTGATGGTGATAGTCATGGCGATGATGACTGGATTGGTGCTGGTGACTGTCATGGTGATAATGGCGGTGACTGTGGTGGTGGTGGTGATGACGGACATGGTAATGGTGACTGATGGAAATGGTGGTGATAGGTTACTGGATGACAATGATGACGATGGTGATGATAATGATGGTGACGATGATGATGATTGTAATGGTGATGAAAATGATGACGCTGATGATAGAGATGATTATAATGATGGCGAGTTCAAACGTTTCTCCCGAGTCAGATGCGCCATACATCTACAGGGTATGTGTGTCACCGCCTTAGCTCTAAATACCTCATGTGAAGTCGGCTACTTTTTCCGGGAATTAATTTGTGTTTTTAATTAAATTCTCCAAGAAATGGTTGCATATATTTGAATTTTTTGGGAGTGGAGTTATGCCATCGCCACTACACTACACTACACTACACTATACTACACAAGGAATTTATTTATACTGCAATTAGATGTATATACTGTGACCAACACACACACACACACACACACACACACACACTCCTGGTTTACAGAACAGTTGCTGTTAAGCTGCTCCAAACTGTTTCCCTCACACGCTGACTCAATAACTCCGGTACTCAGCCATAATTGACTAATGGAGTGGTTGTGCACACCTGCCCAGCCTCCACCTGCCTGCCTCCAACCCTTTACTCAAACACAATAATCTATTAAGGTCATTTTCCTAAGCTAATACTGGTACTCTCCTGACCTAATGGATATATTTCACTTAGTATAATGATATAATAGAGTTATTTTCCTGGGTATTTAAAGTCTGGAATATATTTTTTCTGAGGTGATAATTTTAGTTTCCTGAGCTAATAATATAGATGGGACTATTTTCCTGAGCTAATAATATAAAAGAGGCCATTTTCCTGAGCTAATAATATAGATGGGGCTATTTTCCTGAGCTAATGATATAATAGTGATATTTTCCTGAGCTAATAATATAATAGTGATATTTTCCTGAGCTAATAAAGTACAAATATATTTACGTGTATGTTTGGCTTCTATTTCTGTCTATCTATCCTGATTGTCTGTCTGTCTGTCTGTCTGTCTTTCTGTCTTTCTGTCTGTCACCCTTTTCACTTGAGGGGAATAAGAAGTCTTTGGTGTAGTTTACTTGCGGATGTCTTACAAGAAACGAAGCAAGGGAGGAAGGGACTAAGGAAAGGAAGAAGAAAAAACTGGATATATGGAGGGAAAAGGAGGAGAAAGACGAAGAGGGACTAACAAGTAATGAATAACTAAATGGAGGGAGTGGGACACAGACGAAAGAAAAGGGAAGTAGGGCAGGAGAAGAGGAAGAAGACGATGACGGAATAACAAGTAATGAATGAATAGATGGAGGGAATGGGAATCAGAAGAGAAAATGTAAGGAAGGTAATACAAGATAAATGTAGAGGAAGAAGAAGAAATAAAAGAGAACGAGAGATAAAGACTTGCTAAAAGGAAGAGATGATAAGAAGAACAAGCGATAATAAAAAAAGAAGGCAAAATGAGAGGTTTCACACGAAGAGAAAGGAGGAGGAGGAGGAGGAGGAGGAGGAGGAGGAGGAGGAGGAGGAGGAGGAGGAGGAGGAGGAGGAGGAGGAGGAGGAGGAGGTGGTGGATAAGGAGGAGGAGGAGGAGGTGGTGGTTAAGGAGGAGGTTGTGGTAAAGGAGGAAGTAGTGAAGGAGGAGAAGGAGGAGGTGAAGATGAGGGAGAAAGAAAGTGAGAAAGTGGATTGTCACCTCCCTAACCCCAAGAGAAAATGATCTCTGAAGACTTAAACCAATTAATGAACATCAAACCAGGTATCAGGCCAATTACCTGACCACAGATACCCTAAAAAAAGAAGAAAAAAAAAATATATATCTCGAGGGGGGAAAGAACTAAGAGGATGATTCTCGAAGTGGGTTAAAGCCCTGTGTAAGATGTCTCTCGGGTATTATTCTCCTTGTTAGAGAGGATAATGCACCCACCAACTGGCTTTACCCCCAATAGATGCGGTAATGACTATTATATCTAGTTTATAAAGGGATTGTAAGAGTCGAATCAGAAGACGCGATTCTGGTGCTTTTATAAGTGGAGGAAGAGATGAGGGATGTGAGGGAGGGGGGGAGGGGGTGAGAGGCGTGTGAGGGCGTGTCGGGAAGGAGAAGGGGAACGGAGGGAAGTGGGAGAGGAGTTATTCTAGTCTTGCTATTGGCTAATATAAACCGATGCTCTTTTGTTGACATATATTGACAACTGTGATTGGCTGAATAAATTAGACGTCACTGATACATCCTTGTGTACAGTCTGTCGCCTCTTTCTCTCTCCTCATTTAGGGTCTGCCACACATTTTTCCTCGTCACACTAGGTCTGCCACACATTCTTACTCCTCTTATTAGGTCTGCCACACATTCTTCCTCCTCTTATTAGGTCTGCCACACATTCTTCCTCCTCACAAATAAGAACACAGGAATAGAGGAAACTGCAGCAAACCTATTGGCCCATACTGGGCAGTCGCTAATATTTCCACCCAACCAGCATGTTCGAGTTAATGATGATGCTTGGTAACATGTTCCACTCTCCACTACTCTATTTCCAAACCGATGTTTACCTATCTCGCGTTTAAATCTAAATTTGCCACACATTCCTCCACACACTAGATCTGCCATACATTATTCCTTCACACACACTGTATCTGCCACACACTTCTCACACTAAGTCTGCCACACATTCTTCCTCCTCTTACTGGGTCTGCCACTTCATCAACACTTCCATTCTGTCTCTCCCGAGGACCTTTTAAGCTTGTGTTTATATTGGTGAAAGTGTATTCATGGCGTCTTTTGTTTGAGAAGACTCCACTGTGCTGCCACTCTCAGGCGATATTCCGGTGAACGAAGTACTGTTATTTTTAGTTTTACGTGGCCTTGTGTGTGTGTGTGTGTGTGTGTGTGTGTGTGTGTGTGTGTGACGATTTTACTGAATAAATATCTATCTATTTATCTATTTCTCTCCATCTCTGTCTATTTCTTTATATATCTCCCTCTCTCTCTCTCTCTCTCTCTTTCTTCCTTGACGTCGATCTTCTCATTTTTAGCATTTCCTCCACCTCTCTTCAGCACTTTCCTTTCCCCTCCTGTCATCTGTCTCTGAATTATCCACCACTTTTATCCATTTTTCACTTGCCTTTCTCCCAGCATGTCCACACCACAATACCTGCTCAGCCATCTGTCCTACACTTAAGTCATTTCTTCGTTTCTGTCCAGTTTTCATATATATTTTTTATTATCTGGGTCTTATATTTATTCTCTGTATTCTTTTCTCCACATTTATTGATCTCCTGTGTGTGTCGTTTCTCGTTTGTTCCTCCTTCCCTTTGTTGACCGTCTTTTGTTTTATTTCGTTGTTTTGTTCTGTCTCTTCGTCTATATTCAATGTCTTTATTATTTTTTTCTTTATGTTACTCTTTGATGTATTTCTTTCTGTATTCTCTTCCTTATCACTCATTCTTCCATTCAATTTAACATATATTCCAACTTCTCCCTTTCTATCTAGTCATTTTCACCCATTTACGTTTTTTCTTACATTTATTAATAATAAACCATGGAGATGTTACGTATCCTTAGTTAATGATTTAATTCTATTGTGTAAATATTTTATAAACCTGATATCCTGTGGTTTATGTCTCCTACTATAAAAATAATCTAAAGTAATTTCATATATATTTCATTTATTTTTACTGTCACAACAATTTTTTTTTTATAATTTCTATCATATACTTTTTCAAGATCCATAAATGGTATAAAAAAAATCCTGTTGATATTTCTCAAAGTAAAACTTGATCCAAACTCCTCAACTATTACTTTAAGTTATTCTACATTACCTCTGAGACTATACAGGGTCTCATAAGTCACACCATATGAATCCTTAACAAATCAAGAAAGATGGTATATAATTTAAAACAAGGAAAGAGTTTTTTCTACGGTTTATTCAATTAGTTCTTTGATAACAACAACATGATAGACATTTTACATAATTATATTCGACAGATTTATTCCTTTATAAATTTTTACCTTCAGTGTTGTATCTATCCTTAATATACATGCTCTCTCTCTCTCTCTATCTCTCTTTTATATTCTTTCCACGTCTTCCCCTTCTCTCTCGTCTAATATATTAGCTTCCCCTCTTCTCTTATATCTTATTAATTTCATCATGGTTCCATCCATTGTATAATTTCTCCGTTTATTTTTGTTTTTTCTTTTATTTCTTTATGTTTTTATTCGTCTTCATTGCAAATAACAGGCTTCTGCCCCCCCTCTCCCCTCCTCTCTCTCTCTCTCTCATCTGTCACATTTAGCAATTGCTCAAAATATTATTCTCCTCTCCTTTTTACTTTCTTTTGTATTTTATTCGGCAGTTTATCCTCTCTTTTTGTCTCTTTCTATTTAGTTTTCTCCAGAGTAGTTTCTTGTTCTCTTTAAGTATCTTGTGATAACTAATTTTCAGCACGGTGCATCACAGGTCACAGGTGCACCATAGAACACAGAAATATCACAGGTCATAGGTATATTACAGTTCACAGGTATATCATAGGTCATAGGTATATTACAGGCCACAGGTACATCACAGGTTACAGGTATATCATAGGTCATAGGTATATTACAGGTCACAGGTACATCATATTGTAGATCACAAAAATATCATAGGTCATAGGTATATCACAGTTCACAGGTACATCACAGGTCACAGGCATATTACAGTTCACAGGTATATCATAGGTCATAGGTATATCACAGTTCACAGGTACATCACAGGTCACAGGCATATTACAGTTCACAGGTATATCATAGGTCATAGGTATATCACAGTTCACAGGTACATCACAGGTCACAGGCATATTACAGTTCACAGGTATATCATAGGTCATAGGTATATCACAGTTCACAGGTACATCACAGGTCACAGGTATATTACAGTTCACAGGTATATCATAGGTCATAGGTATATCACAGTTCACAGGTACGTCACAGGTATAATATAGGCCACAGGTATATTACAGGCCACAGATATATTACAGGCCACAGGTACATCACAGGTTACAGGTATATTATAGGTCACAGGTATATCACAGGCACAGTACATCACAGGGTAAAAATATATCACAGGTACATCACAAGTATATTACAGGTACATCACATCCACAGGTATATCACAGGTACAGAGCATCACAAGTCACGAAAGGATCAAGCTCGTCAGGTACTGTAGGTGGAAGCGAAAATTCCCGGCTTATCTTGGTCGCCTGGGGGTAACGGTGCTCTTAAATATCATCTTCGAGGAGTCTTCTGTTTCTGCTTCCTCCTCCTTCTCCTCCTCCTCTTCCTTCACGCACAACTCTTTCTCCTCATTCTCCTCCTCCACGTACAAATCTTCCCCCTCTTCATTCTGCTCCTCCTTCACGTCTAGCTCTCCTTCCTTCTCCTCTTACTGTTCCTTATCCACTGTGTCCTCCTCCTCTGCCTCCTCTACCTCCTCCTCCGTGTCCAGCGCTCCTCCTCCTCCTCCTTTCACCCTCCTCCTTCTCCATTTCTCATGCCCAGCTTTCCCTCCTCATCTTCCTCTTTTCTTCCTCTAACCATTTCATTTCCTTCTCCTTCCCTTCTCCCTTGAGTAAGTACGATGACAAGCCCTCGAGTATGATGATTTAACCCACTGAGTACGATTATAACCCCTCGAGTATAATGTGTTAACCCCGTGACTTCGATGACGAGAGGGGAGGGAAAAGGGAAGGGAGGAGAGGCGAAAGGAAATAAAAGAGAGGGGAAGGAGAGAGGAAAAAAATTTTTAAGATAGAAAGGGAAGGAAGGAGAGGAAAAATCAAATGGAAGAAAGAAGAAAGAGGGAGAGGACAAGAGAGAGGAGAAAGACGCATTCGTCCTTATATGTTTCCGGGACGTGAAAGGGTTGGGGGAGGGGAAAGCCTTTTTTTTTTTCTTTTTTTTTTAGAGAGGGTGAAAGAAGTTCAGAGGTGGGGGAAGAAAGTTTATATTTTGGAAATTGAAGAAATTTACGAGGAGGTAGGAGAGGGTGGGCTGACCGCCTTGCTGTAAGTTAGCTAAGCTAATAGTGTGTTAGGGTTGTGTCATGGGTTAGTTATTGTCTGTCGGTACAGGCACTAGACACTAGACATCCTACCCTATCCCATATATGGGTGTTTTAAGGGCCTTATTTCATATTCCACCAACCCTACTGGCGGATGCTGGTCTAGAGAGGTTAACTATTGCCTGGCCGTATAGATCGGGGGGGGGTGGTAATGGACCTTTTGAGATTTGTCGTTGTCTGGAGGGAGTCTTTGAAGGAGTTCTTGCTCTGCGTGTTCTGAGCCTGCCTTCCTCCCTCACACATGAGACAAAGCAGGTGATCAGTGTTATGTTATCTCCCTTCTTTCACGTTTCTCCCCTTTTCATTTTTTCTTTCCTCTTCCTTCTCATTCCGCTCGTCTTATTTATTAATTTACCTTCCCACCTCTCTGTTTCCTCCCCCCATTTATTGGGTTGATAAATGTTGTTTTCTCTCTTTTATATTCATTTTTGGTTCCTCCTTTCCTATCTCTTTCTTAATCTTCCCTTCCGCATTCTTCTCTATTCTTCCTTTTCATTTCCCTCTCTTTTCCCCGATTCCTTCACCCTTTCCTCTTCTATTTTATCCCTCCCCTTTCGTTCCTTCTTCGTTCCTTCCCGTTTCTTTTCCACCCTTCCGTTCCATTTTCCCACCTGCGTGACAAACCATCTCCTTTTTCTGACGTGTAACCCATCTTTTTAAGGTGAGGCTACTTCCTTGTGAGCAATAACACCTACAGTGCCTGCAACTTCTGACCTAACCCAGTATAACCTAACTTAACTTAACGTAACCAATCCCAACCCAGTCTAACTCAACCTAAATTACTTCATCCCAACTCAGTGTAACCTAACCTAACCTAACCTAACCTTGTGTCAGTGAATTAAACAAATTAAGTTCAACAACAAATATCACCTCTATTAAACAAGATAAACATACCTTAGTAAATTAAAGCACAATCTAAGCTTGATTAAGTCAATTGAAACAAACAAACAACTTAAGCTAACACAAAAACAAATATCAGGTTGAATTAGGTCAAGTTAGGTCAGAATTGATAAAGTTAAGTTACGAGTTACTGTATAAACATTTCACTATTAAAAAAAATCCTTTTGTTTTGTTGCTTAGTGTTCATGCAAATGGATTTATTCGCCAACAAAATTAATTGTTTTTCTCATTCCCTAAAAAAGCTAAGATTATTCTTTCGGTTATGGAATAAAAAAGTTGAAGTCTAAACAAATATATTCTTCTTAAATTACAAGATTCACTTCCTGTACTATAGCTAGGGGAACTCTGTGTGTGTGTGTGTGTGTGTGTGTGTGTGTGTGTGTGTGTGTGTGTACACAGAGGGTGGTGTAATGCGTCTAGTGTGACAGTATTGTGTTAGTGTTAAAGTAAAAGCACTGCTTGCTTACTCTCGCTCTCAGCTACTGCCGCTGGCTAGCCCTCGTGGCGCACAGGGAAGCAAATTGCATAAGTCCTTCCCTGCCAGTACACAGCCTCTTCACCATCAACACTTCTGCTATGCCTACTCTTGGCAACACACAGTAACTGGTTACCTCGTGGGCCCAGGTTAGATCAGCAGGAGATCTCGGAGCAGCAGTGGGCCCCAGAGGGATGGCACATAGGCCCATTGGCATGTGGACATGCCCTGGCGCTTACCAACCACTGCCCCGCTGCCTTGCGGATTTACCTCTCTAGGTGTAAGGCTACGGGGGTAAACCCCAAAGAAAAAAATCTGCGGTGGTGCCCCACATAAGGCAGACATGCTTGCCGTGTTTCAACAAGACCCCAACAGCGGTATTGGCGAAAGAGGTGACCAACGTGGGAACCCAACGAATACACCGGCAAACGAGGGCAATGCATGATGGACAGGTTACTAAAGCGAAATTAAACAAACTGGGCTATCGGCAGTCCATTGCAACTCTTCCTCTCCCTAGTCAATGCAACACTTGCATCACTGGATCAGGAAAAGGGCGAGGCAAGATGTGTGGTTCCAGCCTAAGCTCCTGCCTCACCACATAAATCTACTCACGTGCATCCATCATCCAGTTCATCAAATTTTGCATCATCAGCAAAACCCCGGTACTCCCAAAAGTCCTATGGCGAGGACGAGTGGCGACGGGGACAGTCAGAGTTGACTACCGGGAGTCTCTAGTCACAACTCTGCACATGGGTGGCATAGATAAGATGGTCGTTTATGCACTGGGATCTAGCCAACAGTGGAATCCGGTCTTGTCTGTGTGACTGAGCAGCCCTTTCGAGGAGCCACTCTGCTCACCCCACATGGGGAGGGGGCTAGAAAAGATGCCCTAAACACAGCCTGCCTAAAATAACCAACATGACTGGGTAACCACACCCAGTAAGGTCATCCTTATGCGGTCAAAACGCAGTCATAATCGCAGATCAAAACAAAAATAAACTATATACCCTCTTATGGTCGCTGCATGGAATGTCAGGACCCTTCTGGATACTGGCACAAATGAGCATCCTGAAAAAACGAACCGCCCTTGTGAAAAAAGTAACTGGCTAGGTATAACATCGACATAGCAGACGAGAGTCGACTCACAGAACGGGAGTCTGGCTATAGGCTATACCTTCTTCTGAAAGGGTAAGCTTGCTTCAGAGAGAAACCGCATTTATAGAGTTGGCTTTGCCATCTGCCAATGCATCCTACATAGGCTAACAGAGATGGATGTTAGGATCAACGAGCGCCTCATGACGCTCCTAGTCCCACTGAATCACTCATGTCACCAGTGCATACCCCCAACACTGGATGCAGAGGATGACACCAAGGAGGCCTTTTACGCCGAGCTTGACAGAGTGCTAACCTCTATCCTCAGAGAAGATAAGGTATTGTTCCTAGGTGACTTCAACGCCAGAGTTGGCAGAGATGCTGACATTTGGCAGGCAATCATAAGGAGAAATGGACTAGTCATGTGTAATTCCAACGGCCTACTCCTCCTCAGCAAGTGTGCTGCACACAACCGCACCATCACCAAAACCTTGTTTAGCTAGGTCGACAAGTTCAGTGGTTCTTGGCAACACCCACGATCCAAACAATGACATCTCATTGTCAGAGAAAGAGATCGCCGAGATTTCCTCGTCAGCAAAGCCAGGCGTGGCTCAGACCACTGTGAAACTGATCATTGGCTCGTAAGATCCAAGCTCACACTTCATGTAGCTCCAAAACGGCAAAGGCAGCAAGCCTTCAGAAGAGGTTTTAAGACTAAGCGCCTGGAGGATCCAGCGGTAGCACATGCTTTTAGAGAGCAGCTCGAACATGGGCTGATAAACAACCCGACAACAAACTACCCAAATCCCAGCTCCGAAAGGGATATTCTCGACATCATCATGACAAAAACCTGCACAGAAACCCTCGAGCAAACCGAAAGAATACACCAGGACTGGTTTGATGCAAATGATGCGGAAATCAATGTACTGGGTGATGATAAACGTGCTGCTTTAAATGACTGGCAGAATAACCTCACCCAATGTCGGACGAAAGCCGATACCTTCCGCAAGGAAAAAGTGGCGGCCCATCGCGAACTTCACACTCTAAAGAACGAAGGGATTAAAAATAAAGCATATGAAACGTACAAACTTACAGATCAACACAAGATGCACGAATTTTTCAATTCCACTAAAATATTTTATGGGCCAATCACTCATTGTGCATCCCTTCTGCTCATCCTATGGTAACTCCCAAATTAAAGACGAAAAAGGCATCGTTCAGTGCTGGAAAGAGGACTACCTTTCGGTGCTTAACCGAAACACCAATGTGGATGTCCTGACTACCCAGCAGATCCCTCAGGATCCATAGCTGACCCACCTCAGCTATCCTCCATCCCTGGATGAGATAGTTACTGTCATCAAACAGATGAATAATAAGAAAGCCTCAGGGCCTGATGGAATCCCAGCCAAGGTGTATAAAGCAGGAGGACCTCTGCTTACCAGACGTCCCCACTCTCTCCTGGAGAATATGTGGGGAAAGAAGGAAATCCCCCAAGCTCTTAAAGATGCCTTCATTGTCAATATTTATAAGAATAAGGGATACCAGTCAGACTGTGACAATTACTGCAGAATCTCGCTGCTGTCCGTAGATGGCAAGATTATCGCCCAAGTCCTCCGAAACCGACTTCTTCCTGAAGCGGAAAATTTTTTCCCAGAATCTCAATGTGGCTTTATACCATCACTTGGCACCACTGACATGATCTTAGCTGCCCGCCAGATACAGGAAAAGCGTAGAGAACAGCATCGTGAGCTGTACATGGCCTTCATCAACCTAACCATTGTGAGGCAACTCCACGGTGACATGAACAGCAGTGTCCTGCACAATGGCACCCAGTCTGAGTTCTTCCCCAACTACACGAGGGTAAAACAAAGATATGTACTGGCACCAACTCTCTTTTCCATTTTCTTGGCTGCCTTCCTTACTCATGCCAGTGTCAGTTTCGCCGGCAGATTGGATATCCAGTACCGGATGAAGGGGCTTTTCAACATAAGATGACTCCAGGTAGGAACAAAGGTTTAGGCAGCTTCCATTACTGAGCTCCAGTATGCAGACGACCTCACCCTTGTCGCTTATACTGAACGCGAACTGCAGGAGATCCTGAACACCTATGCAGGTGCGTATGCACACTTCGGCCTTGAGGTGATTGTTCGTAACACTCAGATTCCCTTTCAGCCTGCCCCTGGTTCAGCCACAGCCCTCACCATCCATCCAGCTTAACTGTACTACCCTCTCTAATGTTACCCGCTTTCAGTACCTCAGCTCCCGTCTGTCCACCACTGCGGACATCGAAAAAGAGATTCAAGCCTTTGGCAGACTCCGTACCCGTGTCTTCAGTTATAGTGAGCTGAAATTATCTCCAAAGTTGCACGTATATCGAGCAGTGGTCCTCCCTACCCTGCTCTATGGCAGCGAGACATGGGTCACATACAGGAGGCACCTCAAGGCACTTGAAATCTTTCACCAACGTTGTCTACGTTTCATCCTCCGAATTTACTAGGAAGACAAGAGAACAAATGCCAGTATTCTCGCTGACACCAACTGTAGGAGCATAGAGGCTATCATTACCCAAGAACAACTATGCTGGACTGGTCATGTTACCCTCATGGATGACAGTAGACTACCAAAGCAGCTACTTTACAGTCACCTAACGAATAATAAACGTAATGCTTGAGGGTAACTGAAAAGGTATAAGGATAGTCGTATGACAAACCTGTAAAATTGCCAAATCTACCCCTCTCACCTGGGAGACGATTACTCCACACAGCAACGCTTGGAGGAGCACCACAAAGAAGGTGTCAATACTTTCGAGTTAGCCCGACTGCATACCGAGGGAGACAAGCCCCAACGCCGGAAAGATGCTGCTGCAGCACAATCTCCTACACTAAATGTAGCCCTCCACACGTGCAACATCTCTAGTGACCTCAGAGCTCACCAACGAAAGTGACATCCTTAATAACTCATATCATTGTATCATAGTTGGATGATCTTCATTCTCGATTTCGAGTGCCATGAAAGTAGCAGTAGTAGTAGTAGTAGTAGTAGTAGTAATAGTGTATGTGTGTGTGTGTGTGCGTGTGCGTGTGACGCACCATAATGGTGTCTCTCCTATATGGATATTCAGACGAGATCACCGCCCCCCCCCCCTAACTCCTCCTACTACATTCCAAATTGTCCTACTCTTTGATTTAATTAAAACAATTAACCAACAAAATAGCTAATCCATTCACCGATATTCAAGTTCTTAAAAAAATACTTTTTTCTCATAATACACATTTATTTTTTCTAAATATGAAAGACTTTATGTTATAAAACTCTTTAAAACAAATGTTATCAAGCTTCCTGTTAGTAGCTTGTTGACTGACCTGTACAGGAAGAAAAGGATATTAGGTTCATCCTCAACGAGTATCAGATAAAGAGCAATTCACACATCAAGAGTCGTACAAAGTGCAAAAGAGGGCATGCAAGATTATTCTCTCCCCTTCCTACTCCACATATCAAGAAGCGCTCAACACACTGACCCTTTCGACTCTCACTGACCATCACCACGACTTCATCTGCAAATTTGGTAAGAAGCTTCTACACCATCCTCGACACCGTCTCCTACTACCACCTGAGATCCCTAGCCCGAGAATTGGTGTTCGACACTACAACCGCATCCAGCCCATACGTGCACGAACTGATCGCTATAAGAAGAACCCAGTCCCAACCATTGTAAAAATTATCAATAACTTGTAATAAACCAGTGTATTCACTCCCAGTAAACACTACTCCTTGCACTGTCACTATGTTGAAATGCACTGTAGTTTGAGCTTTTCCCCATCTAGTTATTATATATCTTATTTGTATCACTTATGTTACTTGTATATTATTTGTAATTCGAAACCCATTCCCCAAATATGTAACTGCATATTTTCAGTCTTCTGGCTGCCAAGCTCTTTCAATAAACCGTTAATTATTATTTTTATTATTATTACATAATAGGAATCAAAATTATTAATTGATACAAAAACGATGCAAATAAAGATTATACTGACTTGGCAACACCTGGGTAAAGCTCTCAATGAAATTAGCTTTAGCATCACAGTCACAAGTGTATTAAAGGCATGATCTCTTCTATAGCATAGAGACAAAGGATGCCTATCCCTCGTCTCGCCCCCTGCTTCGCCCCTCCCGTCTTTCCCCCTCCTCGCGCCTCACCGCCTCCCCTCCCCTCCTACCTTACCCTCCTATCTGACAGTTACTGATACACCTCATCATAACTTTTTACCTGCGATGATGACCTTCTAGGCTCGACCTGCAGCTTTGCGCCGCCAACATCAAACACTGTCTAGAGAAAGAGGAAGGGAGGAAGGTGCTTCACGTCCAAGAAAGGGGCACCTTCTCCTGGACTGTGAGACAAAGACGCAACACCTGGGCAGCGAAGCAGTAATTGCCTGTAGCCGGACATTAATCCTTGAAGACAAAGAGAGAGAACAAAGAACTAAATCGTAATGAACATTGTTTTATCATGAAAGGTTGCCACGAGACTCTGACGCCTGTTTTACGCTGACAATGATCTGGTCGTTGCCATGACACCTGGAAGATGGCAGGTGTGGTAACAGTTGTGGTGGAGGGTGGCAGGTATGATAACAATTGTGGTGGAGGGTGGCAGGTGTGGTAACAGTTGTAGTGGAGGGTGGCAGGTGTGGTAATAGTTGTGGTGAAGGGTGGCAGGTGTGATAACAATTGTGGTGAAGTGTGGCAGGTTTGGTTACAGTTGTTGTGGAGGATGGCAGGTGTGGTAACAATTGTGGTGGAGGGTGGCAGGTGTGGTAACAGTTGTGGTGGAGGGTGGCAGGTGTGGTAACAGTTGTGGTGAAGGGTGACAGGAATGGTAAGCTAATTTTATATCTGTTGTAATATCATTGTTCTTATACGAGTCATTTAGTATCACGATCTATGGAATAATACTCTTCTACCATATCAGATTAACGTCTTACACGTGCAAGTCTTTCATCAAAACAACTTTATAAGTTTCCAGTTTCCCTTGATGTTATTAAACTATTACCAGATCAAACACTTTCAACACCTTGGCAAGAAATTTCATTAAGGAACTTCCTCGCATGACTGAACTTACTTTGAACACTGATACTTGTTCTTACCCGCCAGGACGCCGTAGGAAATAAATTAGGACACCAGAGTACAGGGACAGTGAGGCACTAGGGTGTGTCATAGGAGGGAAGATCAGCTAAAACTAATGGCCCATCACTTTTTTGGTAGATTTTAGTGTATATAAACAGAAAATAATTTAAGTTTCAATATTTTGCAACCTTTTGCTAGGTAAATTTTAGCGTGAAATTTATCGAAAATCTAACGTACAGCTGCATTAGTGCATTACAATTAAATAGTGAACATTGCTTTCTGACTTCATTCTTTAACAACCCAACTAACAATATTTTTTTCTGTTTCAGATTTGATGCATTTATAAGTTGATAATATTTGCGATGGCTGCTTGTGTCAGGACGAGGAACCAAAAATCCAGCCATCTCAGTCACTATCTTGGGTCTGGGAGAGAGCCCTGGAAAGTTTGCTGCTTCATTGGAAAGATGCTTTTGAGATACGGCAATTTTAATCTTAGCAAATCAGTGAAAAGAACCAAAGAACTTACACAAAACAAAAGATACTGTGATATGACCAAAGCTGTCTTGGCACAGTACACTCTGGCTAACGCTCAGTTCAAGCCTCCAGTCATAACAAGTCAGAAGAAGATTAGTGAGAGACTGCTAGCCAGTTGGGAAAAGGCAAGAGATATCTCTCTTGGGAGAGGAAAACTTGCAGTTAAGGACAGCTTTGCCAAGCAACTGGACCAGTTATTTGACATAATTACTTGTAAGTGCCCAATTGTTCTCTGTCCTGAGTTTGGATGTGATCGTGACTGTAAATCCGAGGCCCACATCTCCTGTATTTGCAAGCGTGAACTGAAGATTCCTGTGATCGAACTGGCATTTGTCAAAGCACAGAGAGAGAAGACTGGCAGTATAGGGGCTCTCATGATTTCTAGCCAAGATATTCCGGAGTCCAAGAGACAGGAGGCTGCCACAGAGAGACAGAAGAGGAGAAGAGTTGCTGAGGAAAAGAGACTTGAGAAGGCCCAGGGTGAGGTAAAAAAGGCCGATGATTGGAGTCAAGCTGATTCAGAGTTTAATGACTTCCCCATGGCTGATCCGAGTGCTGACCAGGAGAATGGTGACTTTGTCCCTAACCCAGAAAATAATGATCCCAAACCTTCCAGGCATAAGATTCGAAATAGGAAAGATATCCTGAGCATAGCTCTGGCCAGCATGCGACACCACACTGGTCTCAGAGAAACTGCAGAGATAGCAACAGCTGCCTGGATTGACGGTGGTTTGATAACACCTGATGATGTTCACTTGGTGATAGATCATAACAAAGTAAGGAGAGCTCAGGAGAAACTTGTCAGTAACCTAGAAGAGGAATTTGATAAGGAATAAGAGAAAATGAATCAATTGTTTGTTCTTGATGGGAGTATGATGACACTAAAGTGTTCATGAAAGTTGGAGATTCTGACAAGTTGTTCCCTGCCATGGTGAAGGAGGAACACTACTCCTGCTGCAGTGAACCAGGAGGGAAGTATTTGTGGCATTTCACTCCAGAGAAAGATGACATCAGGAAACCAGCTGAGATAGTGGCAGATAACATTGTGAACTGGCTCAGAGAGAGGAACGTAGACCAGACCCTGCAGGCCATTGGAGGGGACAGTACCAACACGAACACAGGTAAGTGGGGGGTCATACAGTGGATAGAGTGCTACTGGGGAGGAAGGTCTGGGATTGTTTTGTGACCTCTTACACCAACGAGTTGCCACTCAGACATCTGATCCAGGGCTGACGGCAAGACTCCTTCAAACAACAGATGGTCTGGGTCCTCTTGGCAAGATGCTGGACTCACACTGAGTTAGAAATAAATCCGAGCTTTTGAAAAAAATCACAGTTGGTCTCCACTCGTTGATTTGTACATACTGTCATTGACGACCTGAGTACTGACCAGTACTATGGTTACATGATTTGCAGTGCCATCAAACTGGGGTCAAGTGCCTGAGTAGATTTTGCTTACCTGCAGATAGGTCCAGTCTCACATTCTAGGTGGTTTCATAACGGCTCTCAGGTTCTGCAGAATTTGGGTCGCACATCATAAACTGAAAGGGAACCAGCTTCATAACCTTCCGAGACGTATTGTCCAATTCATCGTGAGTGTCTACTTGCCAAATTGGTTCAACACCAAGGTCAAGTCATCGTTCTCCGAAGGTCCGAGGCATGTTCTCTTCCAGCTTGAGCTCTTGAGGAGTCAGCCAAGGAAGGTTGTTCAGATTGTGGAGCAGACTGTGAGGAGATCTTCCTGGTGTGCTCATCCCGAGGCAGTTCTGCAGACAATGCTCTGCAGTAAGGATGAGGAGGAGAGAAGAGTGGCAGTCAAAAAGATCTTGGATATGAGACTTATGAGAGGATCTGGGCATGACGAATCAGTTGGTGACGATTCCTTCAAGGTCAGGAAGACTCCTGAAGTCAATCTAGGTGCCAAGACCCTCACTGATCTCATAGATCTGGATAACATCCAGGCTGGCAGTGAGCCCCCTCTTACCTGCAGCCTCACCAATGTTCAAGTCAGAGCTTTCCTGGACAACCCCATGCATGTCTCTGCCTGGCCCTCGCACACCCAGAGTATAGAGCGTTGTGTACAGCAAGTGAGAGAGGCCAGCAGTCACATGTACAGCCAGGAGAGGAGGGAAGGCTACATCCGAGCTCAGGTGGTCAGCAGGGAGGTGATGAGTAGAAACAGAAGCAAGAAAGACATGTTCTCTATGGTGTGCAGCAACACCGGGTCGTAGTAGTAAAACCGGTTTTTGTATTTGAGGATTTTGTTTTCTAAAGGAATATTAAATTTAATAAATGTGTCAAGATCATTCGTTTCACTATTCTGGATCATTTTCATCCTAATAAATTAACCTGATACATTTACTTTACTTTAAATAAGCTATTTAGTGGTGCTGGTAAAAGGGTGGGAATACTGAATTTTCATAAGATTTCAAGTTAAAATTTACCTAGCAAAAATGAAAACTTTTCAAATCTGAAGATATCACATGATTCTGCACATAGAACTACATCATTAATACCATGGGCCGATTTTTCTAACTCAAAAAAAAAAATTCGCCTCCGTATGACACACCCTAGTGAGGCACAGTACCAAGGCAAAACAAAAGACCGTTTAGGACACACAATACGCAGGCGAGAGCACAACTATGTATATATCGTAGAACATAATCAACAAAAGTGTATAATAAGATACATCAGGTGAAGCCATTTACTTCTCAGTAGTTAGGACAAAACTGTACGAGTCATCACCAAGAAACAAGACAACGTTAGTTTATAGATTCGCACAAGAGGACACAGCCAGGCGCGTTACGTAAATACACGGGTGAGGCGAAAAGGTAAATCTTCTGTGTGATCTTACTGATGACTCTAGACTCACAGAAGAGGGTAAAGCCATGTCCACAATATACCTCCAATGACCCCGGCTGCAAACATGAGGATGATTGAGGATGATTCATTTCACACTGTTACCGTCAGTAGAATAAACTAGAAGGGAGAGACAGAGGGAGTGTTGACAACGAGCTTTGCTGAGGTGTGAAATAGCTGGCCCTCGCCTCGGCAGCCTCTATCCGTCCAGTGAACTATTAAGTCAGGGAGTTAATAAGTCCTACTTTAGACCCGAAACACGTAAGTTTTATATGGTCTAACACCCTACTCTACTCAAATATATTATATGTAGTCGTTAATAGTGATGGAACATACGATTGAATTAATTATCTCATATGTAACATATGTAATTTGTACTCTGCAGGTTTTGACCGAATAAAGAACAATCGAGTCCTATGTGTAAGTCTCCTTATCCCACAGTCGCTCATGGGCGGTTACACACACAATTACTCACAATTGTTGTCTTTTTCTTGGCGGGAGGATAAAATAACTCAAGATATATTTTTCCCGCTTTAGATTTCGAATTTTCTTTGTGTCATAAATATCGAATCTTAGATAATCAAAAGTACTAATAATTTAAGAAAGACAATATAAATGCCTTCATATAATGTTGTATCGATAAACTGGATTAGTTTTTTCTTCTCCCGCTGCTGCTGAATCCGCTTAGCGTCAGTGCAAAAGACGGAGGCGATCACTGATCCCCAACAATTTCCCTTACGTGCCATCCCACTCCGCCGTGGTGCGCTTAACTTGCCATCTAGCCATGACATTAAGCTGTCTGAAAAACTTATTTCTGTGCCCTTCTTTTCTTCTCCTCCTCTCCGCCAGTATTGCACACAAAACGAGATTATCAGGTCTGTGTTGTCTTTAGAGGAGCTTCACGGGACTAAATTGGGCTTTTTGTGAGGGTAGCTGTCAGCTCCTTCTTCCTTCCAGCTCTGCCGGGGATACTCTCTGCAGCTTCTTCCTTTACTCATGAAACCTGAGAATCTCTTTCCACAACTGTATTTTACTTTTTTTAATGGCTCTTTATCTTCTTGTTAACTATGAAGGAGTCGTAACTGTCAAGAAGGTTGATCAAGTTTCATCATTTCAGAACTATAATTGTATAGTCTAGCTTCCATTCTTGTTTTAGTCAAGATAATAGATACGTTTTATAATAATTAATAAATTTACTAGTTTTTTCACTCTCTTATCTATCATCTGTTGTTATTAGGTTTGATATTTACTCACTCATACGATTCTTATTTTGGAATCTCTGGAGGCTGCTGACTAGTAGTGTGGTCATCTTATACACGTCATCACACAGGTCTACCAGAATCATCCCCAAGTGTTAAAAACCTTAGGCTCTTCCCTATAGACTCAGTCATCAGCAGCCCCTTGAGAAGACTGTGAGCAGCAGAGTATTGCCACTTTGGAGCCACAGCAAAACATCTCACGTCTGCTTGTACCACCTCCTCGAGGCTCCTTAATGATGGTACAGTTTATGGTGAGGGTGGTGAGTGGATGTGGGGGCAAGGGTGGAGTTGGGGTGATGGTGGAGACGGGGTGAGGGTGGAAGCATGGGGTGAGAGTTGAGGCGAGGGTGAGGGTGGAAGCGAGGGTGAGGGTGGAGGCGAGGGTGAGGGTGAGGTGAGGGTGAAGGTGGAGGAGAGGGCGAGGATGGAGGTGAGGGTGAGGGTGGAGGCGACGGGGAGGGTGGAAGTGTGAGTGAGGTTGGAGGAGGGGCTGAGGGTAGAGGAGAATGTGAGGGTGGAGGCAGGGGGGGGGGGGTAGTGTCGTCGATAAATCCATCAGAAAGGATTTGTCTTAAAATATCTGAGGCGAGGATGAGGGTGAAGGGTGTCGGTGTCTATCTGCCTCACTTTAATTTTCGTGAAAAAAAAAATGTGTATTGGATATAGAGAGATTATTGGCATTTCGAAAGTATTCCTATTCAACTTCGCACGCACGCACGCACGCACGCACGCACGCATAAATATACATGTTACGTGACATCAGGAAAATAATGTCACTTAATGT